>NC_091824.1:117135134-117172634 GCF_038994185.2 Dermacentor albipictus
ACTCCGTTAATTTCCTTTCTGTCATGAAATTAAAATCAAAATAAAGAAAAAACTTTCTTTTTTTCCAGTCAGAGGATCAAACATATAAAACTGGAAGAAAGGCAAAGTGAAAGAAGGAAATCTCTGCAACAGCTGCTTGGATTACATCAGAAGCTGTAAGAAGCAACGGCAGTGTGGCCAGTTGCAGATGCTGCGAAGGCTGACAAGTGAAGTTTCTTTCCAGGATACCATCAGGCTGCCCCAGAGGCAGTGTGAGGCTTCTGCCTGTCAGCTAAAGTTTTTCGTATTTATACTGAAAAAAAAAATAATATTTTGAGCCCTGGTTCATTATTTCAAGGCAAAGTAAACGTGACCTCCAAGTTTTCCATCTCGCCTCTGAATCTCGACACGCAACTTTTTCCAAGGCGAGTCTTCACGTAAGCTTCCGGCTGATCTCGCATTCAATTCACTGCGCGCGGTGAAATTTGCCAAAAGCAGGGATGCTGCGGTAAGTTTTGTGAGGCGGATATTACAGCTAGACAAAATGAAGCCTGTGAGCACATGGGTAAGGTAGGAAACTAAATAATAATAATAATAATAATAATAATAATAATAATAATAATAATAATAATAATAATAATAATAATAATAATAATAATAATAATAATAATAATAATAATAATAATAATAATAATAATAATAATAATAATAATAACAATAATCACAAAAATCATCATCATCATCATCGTCGTCTTTCTTTTATGTCCACTGCAGGACGGTCTCTTCTAACGATCGCCTATTGCCTCTGTCTTGCCCTAGCTGACACCATCTTATCAATCAATCAATCAATCAATCAATCAATCAATCAATCAATCAATCAATCAATCAATCAATCAATCAATCAATCAATCAATCAATCAATCAATCAATCAATCAATCAATCAATTTCGTCTGTTTCAACAAATGGAGGAGTAGCGAATAAAAGCTGCCATTCATGCGCTTGACGAGCCCGCTGTCTCCATTACAAGGGTTCACAACAACACAGATACAGTTAGAGATCAGATCAAAATAAACACATAATTAGAGATCACATCAAAACAAACGCATAATAAGAGATCACATGCGTTAAAGTAACAAGGTAACAAATATAATCATGAGAAAAAAGTATCTGTCCTATCAAATTATGGTCTCGCATTAGCAACTTTTAAGCGTAGTACTTGCTTGAAGAACAAGGAAGCAAATCAAAATTAATAACTTCCTAAGGATTGAGAAGACATAGTAACATATAGCAAAAGCGTTGCAGTCTCGAGTTTAAACGCATGGTTGTTACCATCCAAGTTTCGTCACTCCTTGTTTGATAACCCAATATTTTCGTTTCTAAACAATAAATCAGTGACAAATACTTTCAGGTTTCCTTTATTTGAAATTTAAATAGCACACATAATCTATAGTGGTACAACTGGTGGATTCTAATGACACGAACATTGATAAATAAACCTGTAGTTCGTGTACCGAAGTGTTTTACCTTGTCAGAGGCTTTTAAAAAAATGGTAGGAGAGAAAGCAGTTTATAATATCCTAATTCATTGCGATCGCCCTTTACGTACCACATTGCTTCTTTGGCAATCACCATTTCACTCAGAAAAACGGATTTGTACAGCTGACCAGGAATTTTGTGTGTGCACAGGAATTGGTGCTAAAAATAATGGCAACAAATTTCACTGGCCGTATCCGGACACCATCGATGTGATCACTACTGTTGCTACTGAAACTTCTTATCGACAAAATTTCTGTTAATTTGACAGGGCGAAAGAACAGAGACTTCTTATTTGTTGTTCGAAAAAAAACTGACATATCGGATGAGGCTGTGGCAATAGCCACATTCGTGAGAAACTTGTCGAAAGCGTTGGCCAACTGAGCACAGGAAAACTGCCTACCAATAAAATTGAGAGGAAGTGTCCCCCTGTGTGTGATCTCGATACAGTAAAGCCTTGATTATGCTCCACATCACTTCGCGTGGTCCCGTTTTAGCATCTAAAAAAACAGATGAGTAGTATTCTTTCCTTGCTAACAGGAGATGTTTAGGCGAAATATTTCTGTATCGTATAAAAAGACTTAGGTCGTCTGGACTACAAGAAGCTATAAAGCTATGTAGCTGGAGATTTCTTTTAATCTCATTGAGTATCTTAGGTGTTATCGATGGTTTACGAATTTTTGCGATTTTTTTACGCACTTTTACGGGAAAGTGCATACCATGCATGTAACTAAATGTTTCGAGAAATAAATTGTGCGCTTGTTCAGCGTTATTTGTTCCATGAAGTTTTTATCGTTGTTTCGCGAAAGGAACTGAGAGCTGAATCTGGGATCGGTTATTGAGAAATGAGAGTGGATGCATTTGGGCACTCGCGGCATCTTTCTTAACGCAGGAACACGGGTAAATGATCGCTGATATCACGAGATAAAACGTCCGACTTCATGCAGGATTGTGACAGGTTTGTAATGAATAGGTCTGACACACAATGGGACTATGTTGCTACTCTGGTGGGTTGGTTGATTACGTTAAAGAATGTGCTGGATATGATTATGTTTTAAAATTTGTCCGCAATTGCATTGTTGCTACCCACATCAACATTAAGATCCCCTGGAGATATTAACAGACACTGTCCATTATCAATACTTGCGAGGAACTGGTCGTACAACTACAAGAAATTTGAGGAACTGCCATTGCCCGGCAACAGACACTAAATAATGTATCGCTCATCAGTAAAGAAAGCATTTCACAGTCAGGCATGAGAGCGCAGGAGCGATCAAATACCTGACACTTCACATATAATTCGGTTAGTATTCAAACTCCGCCTTTGCGACCTTTCCCTGTATTACGATAATTTGTCTGACAACCTGCCAGCTTAAAGATGTCATGTTCACCAGTACTTCACGTATCTGTAAGCCCATTGATAGAAAACTCAAACTCTAATTTTGTTACTCTAATAGACCACTGGTTATCTGCGCTACACATTACATAGCCTGTCCTACTAGACTTTCTTTCTCTTAATGCGAACTAGGATATCAGCAAATCGAATTTGCTTTCTTATCCACACTTCTGTCCTCACACCTCATAACGTTTCTAAGTATCAGACGCCGATTCCTTAAGCGCCCACAATTTGTCTGAATACCGTGGAACGAAGACGCCACAAGCTGATGGACCAGTGGGCTGGACTGCTTTAAAGTGCGCGCCAACTACGCGGAAGGCGCTTCCGACGGGGTTGCGTCCCTCGAAGTCGGCACTGTTGCTTCAAAAATGCGTGATCTATATGCACTGTAGTCTAAGCCAACACGCGTTCGATGAGTTTAGGTATAAATAGGATTCCCGTGTTACGAATTTAGGCTACGGTAACAATGAGGTTATAGCATAGCATGGCACACACACACACGAGAGAGAGAGAGAGAAACTATGTTGTACCAATAAGGCGCCAGTGCCAGACAACAACATGCAGAAAACAAATCTGGAGTTTCTTTCACGAAGCTGCCATATGAAAGTTGTTCAAAATGGAGGGATATCACTAACCAAAGCACTCAATTTCCTGCTTGATTTTTACATTTATTTGCATGAAATTGGGGTAAGGGAAGAGACATTGACAAATGTTACGTCAGCGAAGCCCCTAAATGTCGAATCCTAAAAGGCTGCAGAATGAGCACGTTAGCCGAATCAAAGACATCTATCGCGAACAACATTGCGATTAACAAAGAAAAAGGAACCACGAATGGTGTAGGATAGTCCCAGGAAAACAAGATCTGGTTAGAGGCAACGTGCAATATAGGAGAGAGTTGATTGTATTTGCTTAGCTTCAGGAGTAATGCAGGTTTAGTTGTGCGGGAAATCTGCGACTTTGCGTAATCATCTGTGTAATTAAACTTTACGCGCATGAACTTATATTAAAAGGTCCTGAATCCGTTGTTTAGCACAGAAATGAGCGATAATCTTTTGCTCCGCCTTCCTTAAAAAAAAAAGAAAAAGACGCATTAGAACATAGCTATGAGTACATGAAATCAGCTGACCCCGAGCTAACCTGTTGGTTGCTGAGCAGAAGGAACACAACTAAAACAAAGTGGTAGGAACGAGAGGGAGCGGTATAATTTAGCGCCGTCAGTGCCCAGCGGACATGCGTCGGCTCGGGGACTCGGAGCGCATTAGCGACGCGTCGCCCACGCTCGACGTACGGGCCAACTGCCATCAGCGAACGCGGTTCAGAAACGGCCGGGGATTTGGGAGGCATCGTTACCCACGCTTTACCTACGTCTGAGCGGCACCAATCTCAAAAGCAAAATCACCGACGTGGCCGTGTGGAGGATAAGAAGGAACCACGTGTACAGCTTTGTGCGCTATATGTGTGTCTGGGCTTATCGCCCGATTTCACGAGGCTCAAACAGTCGATGGTGGTTCGAAGTGTTAATGGGCCAGAAAAGGAGAGATCAGCAGTGACCTCAGCCTTTTCCTTTCGTGGGTGTAGGCTACTGCAACACGAGTCCGGAAAACTTAGGTAACGTTCGTTCGGACTAAAAATGCACATTTTATAGGGATTTCATGTCAAGTTGGCGGCCTAATGCTTTTTGAACCGCAAAAAAAAAAACGCGTCTTTCTCATTTTTTTTTTCATCATCTCCATCCCTAGCGTGTGCTTTTATAACACGCAATGCTTCGTTTATTGTTAGCGTGTCTTGAGCTCATTGAGGTTTTTTGCCGTGCTGCTTAGATGCGTCACTTCAGGAGAAGATTTACTTCGGCTGACTACGAGTGCTTTGAAATTTGTAGTGTATTACTACGAACAATGAGCGGGGAAGCGTATGCGACGAAGCACTTCAAATTTTGTCTGTTTGATGCTAGAAATGTTGCTAAGTGATCGCTCCTATGTACGGAAGAATCAACAAGAGTTCGTGAACGCTAGCGTCGAACAAGTATTATGTGATGACGTCGACAGAATCTGTGCTTCAAGCACTTTGTTTTAGGTAATGTAACGTCGACCTTATACACTATACAAATTAAGCCTCAAATTAACTATTTGCCTGAAGGCATGAAGGTCGCCACCACCAACCTCCTAACATTACTGACGGTAAACTCTGTACAGACATAGAACACTTCTCATATTTATTAGTACGAGTGAGATATATTTGCTCCTGCAAATCAGTATTGGTTAACTGCCCTGTTTTTCTGCGGCAACTGATAGTTGACTACTGAACAACTTCGAAGACTATACAAAATGCACGCGTGATGAATCAGAAAGCTCCTGAGTAGTTTGTACTCGGGAGTTCAGCACTCTACAATTGCAACGCATGCGGCGTGGTTCGCGCAGCGAACAAAGTGGAAAAAAAATTTTGGTTAGTGCGCACAGCAGCAATAGGCGTTTCGTTGTGAAAAGTGTAGAGCGATCGATATAATCAATCGCTCGCGGCTAGTACGATTTTTTTTTCAGGAAGAAAGCTGAACAAGCAAGTTCATTTCTTCCTTGTGAGTTTCCTGTTTAAGAGAACTTTATCTCCATAGATGTACGTCCAGGTCCGATAGTATGTGAGGAACTCGATAGAACGTGCATCATGCTCGCTTTGAATGATGCTGCTTCCTTTTGCACCACATTTGCCGGTGGGCTTGTCTTGGCACATCATTTGAGCTGTGACGAACCAGGAGCCCGGTCATCACCCATTTCCGGTTTTCTGCTTTTGGTGAACACAAATAATGTTATTCATCATAACCATAATAACGTAACGTGACTTCATAACCTTATCCTTATCAGGACATGTGTGCACGGCGGTCCTCTTGTTTTTAATGTGATCGCGCATAGAAGTAATCATAACTCACACGTAGAGAAACGAAGAAGGAAACAAGGAACAGTGTTTTATAAGCAAGTGTGTGCGAAAGGTGTCACGCTGAAAGCAGAAGCATCATGCAGTCATGCAGTCATGATGTGACATACACGACTAACGTAAGGTGAGTAGGAAGGTAATATCGGTAATGGTTATTATAAGTATGCCATGTCTTGCTGTTGTTCTTTTAGGGCTCTCAACCCTGAATTTGGTGACCTGTGCGGAAACCGTGTACGCGTGCATGCACTGGTTCGTTTACCCGAATCATTTACCGCGAGCTAGTAATGACAACGCTTCCACCCGGAAGCGACGCGTGGGCCGCTCTGAGCCGCTCAGGCTGGGTATGCAAATCAAAGCTCCCTAGTGGGCCGAGTCGCTGCGATTAAGCTGCGCTCAGTAATGACCCGACGTGCTGAGCGCGCAAATCAGGTCTACTGCGCCCCCGTTGTGAGCGCCACACGGCACTCGTGATGCAGCAAAAAAAGTGCAGTTAAAAGTTCTGCTCTGCGGAAGAAGTTCGCTTTCTTTCTTACATGTATTATCAAATAGAAATGTTCCCTTACTGCTGCTTTTGATGTGCTTCTTTTATATATATATATATATTCAGACGGAGAAACAGGGAGCTAGAGAAAGTATTGGGAGAAAGGAATAGGTGGCAACAGTTATGTAAAGTTTTCATACATGCATGTATATCATAAATATACACAAGAGCAAATGTTCCCAAGGAGTTCACAACATACAAATATTATTGTGAAAATACAAGTGATGGACCTGGTCGCTTGTACCCCATTCCAATCTAATATAGCACTAGCGAACGCAGATTGAAGTCACGGAAACACGAACGTGTGCAAATGCAGAAAAATAATATATTGCATCCCCAAATACAAGGTTTTGACGTGACGAAAGTCCGAATGTTGTGATTTAGGAAATTCTAAATATTCACGATTCTTCAAGATACCGTGCTAATGTGGGGGCTGCACTGTGCTGAAGAGAGAGAGAGAGAGAATGGAAGAAGGAGAGGCAGGGAGGTTAACCAGACTGAGTCCAGTTTGCTACCCTACACATGGGGAGGAGAATGGGGAGTGAAAGAGAGAAAGAGAAAGCATGAGTCTATACCGCATTTTCACATGCACTAAGTTAGGTGTAGGATGTCTATAGCCGGGCACTCAAGTCTGTTGCCTTCAGGTAGTGAAGAAGCGCTCAAACTGCTTTCTGGGCTAATGAACTGTGAGGCCAGGCTCTCAAGATCATTGCTTCTGTAAATGGCCTGTCATCCAGTCAATTCAAGGCACACTGGAGAGTCGGACGTTGCTTATCAAAGCGCGAACGGCGGCACAGAAGATGACTGATGATCTCTTCACACTTGCACTTAGCGCACATTGGTGAGTCCGCCATTCCGATACGATAGCTGTAGGAGTTGGTGAATGCTGTGGTGCAACTTTTCTGATGGCCTTGCACCCAAGATTTTTTCCTAATGGCACTGACCTGTCCGCAGAATGTATGTACCTTCACGAAAAGCCTCTTACGGGAAATGCCACAACTTTCGAAAAGCACAGAAATCGAAAAAGACAATTGCTAGAAGTAGTGTAGAGGTATGAGAAAAATATTTGTTTGATTGCGATTACTGGCCTGTCCCACTAACTAGTGATAACAGGAAAAGGAGTGAGGACTTTCGGAATTGATAGCCATGGAGGATAGGAAACGCCTGTAGAACATGCCATTTTCGTGAAATATTTCATGACCTTATGAATTATTTTCGCCCTGAACCTCTTTTAGCTAGAATGTTTTTCCCGAAGAATATAATTTGAATTTCAGTCAGAAATAATTGAATGCGAGGTAAGAGCATCTAAAGTTACCCTCACACCATATGCTACCACCGGTGAGATTTCACTTGTTTAATGTGAAACGGGTATCTAACACAAAAGCATGCCTTTATATCGCATGTTTTTGTATTGAAGAAACTCAGACGTTCGATCTATTGTCTCGCATCCTACGGCAGTCTGAAAACCAGTCTGTATTGCAAAGGTGGCAATTTCAATTTGTACACCTGAATGTATGCAGCTGAACGTATTTCTTGGAGCCTTCACCCTCAATTTAAGCATTACGCGCAAAACATTGCATTCTCAATCAGCGATGGCGACACGCGCCCGCGTTGTTGCTTGATGACTACACACCATGTCAATATCAGGGTTTCGTATGCTTAAACGTCCAGTTTGGATTTATAAGCTTAGATTCGGTAGGTCGCGAAATCGCGAAAACAAGCTAGAAGAGGTTAACCTTAACAAATATTGAGGTCAAGTACAGGTGACAGGCCATGTTACGGCACATTGTTAATCAAAGGTTCAGTTAGGAATTTTTTTCTGTTAGGGCCGTGATCCATATTCGTAGGCTGTAGATATTAGTTTATTGTTTTCTTTGCAATGAAAATGTGTTTCGCCTGTAAGCGATCACAGGATGATCCACTATCACTAAGCCAACGCCCCTCCTCCTCCCCCTACCCCCGGAGGGAGAATTTCTATACTCCATATCAGCAGTTCGTGGAAACTAGATGACATTTTAGCTAATAGGAAGGCCGAACACCCCTCGAAATATGTTCATCAGCGCCGCGTCGTCTGCTGGGCGTCTGCTCTGCCATCCTCCAAGGTCGGTGTATTGACGCAACAAATGCTTTGGTGGTGTAACCATAGGCTGCGTTTACTTGAATGCGACAGCGGGGCTCCATTTCATCTATACGCTCGTTCAGCATTTCCTTGCAGCCTCCTTAGCCAGTAGTAATGGCGAACGCCCGTATAAACATGGAGGAAAGAAAAAGTTAGCAGATAGCATTATCTCACGTGGCCGGCCTTGGCAAGCGAATGACCCGTGAAGCCCATAGATTTGCTCAGAGGTGGCTCGACACGTGACCTTTTGCGTCGAGATCACGGAGCAAGAATCGAGATTTTCTGAATCGTTTGCTTTCTAGTAGCTATGCCAGTAGTTTTCATTCAGTGCGTGCTTGTTCGGGTATACCCTGCCGTGATTATACCTGCAGGACGGGAACCCTAAAACCAACCGCGCACGTTAACATGCGATCACGTGTTAGGCCACCAGGTTTGGCTTCAATCGCGTTGCCGAATGCTCCCTCCTAACGTTTTCCTTCCTCCACGCGCATAAATGCCGTGTCGTATGCTCGGCGTCTATTTGGCATTTGCTCGCCACCGCCATCACGTACCATACGAAAGCGGAGTAGTAAATTAATGATGAACGAATATGCCTTTATAGAATACCGCGTCGTCAGTGCATAACCAGTGCTGATGCTATGGCGCCATCTGCTAAGTGAAAACGAGACCACTTTTGTGGCTCGGCACTACATCTGTAGTCCTAACAGCGCCAAAACAAACATCTCAATAATAACGACAAAACATACCTGATATTTTTCCCTCAGCATGAGTTTAGACAAAGTGATGACTTATTTTACCATTTATTTCTTGCTGTTAGGGCAGAAACGCCGTAACAAGCGCTAGTTTGGATCAAAGCGGATGGTCTGGGTTACACGAGTGCTGCAATGTTGCTACGTAATCGTGGTTGGAGCGGCTATTAAGGTTACCGGCGGCAAACGCCACAGTTATTTCGCCGCATACTGCGCGCATGCGCAAAACAATCAATTTGATAGGTATCGCTGCAATCTATCCTGTACCAAGCAAAAAATAAAGCTGTCTGATCCCGCCAATAATCAGACGGTTACACCCTGAACTATATTACGTTATGCAATGATATTGCCTCTGTACACCTAGTACCTTCGGCCATGCTGCAAGCTATTGATATAGAGCATAAGTCGTTCCGTAATCACGCCACCCTCGAAATCTTTAATGAAGCATCATTAAATTGTGTGCAGTAAGGACTTCCTCGTACTCGTTACTTGGCGCTTAGTAGCAATGCCCACAGCCACTCAGCTGTCCAAGACAGCGCACTTTGCAGGGTAATAAGCAGGCGTTTTAGCTCAGAGGCTTACTGCACACTTTCTGCTTGTGACTGCCTGATTTTATGTAAACAAAGACGAACAGAAATATTGTTACCGTTGTGGCATAGCTTCAACGAAAGAAAAATAGCAAATGGCAGCCAGGAACACCCGCGAACCATCCGGAAGATTAGCGTTTTTTAAACGTCTGTTCAGAAATGAGAAATATTAGGAAAAAAAGAAGTCAAAGGCAAAACAGCAAAGTTGGAAAAAGTTTTTACTGTGAATCGTTCCTGCTAACAAAAACCAGGACGAGGGAAAGAAAATTGAGAGACGTCTCGGAGAAAAAGCTTAATGTTTTCATTGCAGATGTTTTTTTTTTTCAGGATCATGTCCGTGACATAAGCCAGGCACAGGCGAAGTGAACCAACAAAGTTATCGCGTTCCTTCTTGACACGTGTTTTGTGTTTTGTTAGTTCCGTTTTGCTACAATTCCTGAGAATTGTCATGCGGGCAACCGGAGCTCGTTGTCGGAACCCCATGTTGCTATAATTTGAGTAGAGTAGAAAGAAAAACAGAGAACTTAACGACACATTACACTTTACAACAGTATGGTAATCGGCATGTACTTGACACGCTTTCACTAAAAAGTGCGATTGTTACTTCAAAGATGTAACCTTTGGTTGATTCTCTGCGTTTAGACTTTCTTTGACGTTCCGTAACGGTGCGCAGTGTGGCACTATATGAGAATTGCGGCACTTCTCAGACCCGCCCGTTGTTTCCGGCTTTCGCCACTTTTCAGAGAAACCCCTGCGCTTCGTGAACTTGAATTTCATCCTTATCTGGTTAAATCCATGAGCGACACATGTTGGCCTTTTGAATGGTGATTGAGCCTCGGCTCTTTCGTGAAGTGAAGCTAATTAAGAACAGTCCTGGCAAACTGGCATGCCAAGTATGTGGCAGATACTCCAACGCAATCTATGCTTACTGGGAACGACTCGGAGCATTTTCTTCTGCACGCTTCAACTCGGTCAAATATTCCACCCTCCATTCCCTACACCTGGGAGAGCCGGACCACTCCAATTCAGGAGCTGCAAATTACACTATGGTGAATGCTGGCGGCTTGGGTTAAACACGTCAGTAGATGCCATCGGATGAACTCACCAGCATGACCGCGTGCCGAGCTGGACTCCGACAGCGTCGAGTTGGACTGAAAGCGGTTAAGAAATAAAATTGATTTCCCTTACAATGGTGCGTGCTCATTGGTTATGAACGCTGATTACACTGGAAGTAAGACGCGTTACTGTTTGCGTCTCAGGAGAATAATTTAACATAACGCAAATTGACGGTCTCTAGTGCATTGTTCTTTATTTGAAAATTGGAATTGCAGATTTATAAGCGACAGTTGTGAGAGACACTGAGACCATATATATACTTAATGAGCTGAAGGAGGCATGAATATAGAAAGAACGTGCTCAAGGTTTGCATTAACTCCTGCGTTATTTTTTCGGTGTAAGCCTATTCCTTGGC
The DNA here is from genome assembly GCF_038994185.2 of Dermacentor albipictus. Classification (NCBI taxonomy): domain Eukaryota; kingdom Metazoa; phylum Arthropoda; class Arachnida; order Ixodida; family Ixodidae; genus Dermacentor; species Dermacentor albipictus. The sequence continues at coordinate 117,146,435 of NC_091824.1, forward strand.
AAGATACAACCCAAAGGGTGTGATTTTGCTTACGCTCTAAAAACAGTTGCACCCTTTGGGGTGTATATTTGCCACACAACAACAATCGTCATCTGTCTTGTCCGCATTTACTTGCTTTAACGCGGCCAGCCCGGTACTTTCCAGTAACGAACGGCGTGCGCGTTATCAGCATGTCATAGCATTCCCGACAGGAAAGTAACGAGCGCAGAGTTTTCAAGAAAGGAAATGTGGCCAAGACAGATGACGATTATCATTGCGTGGCAAGATACGGCCCAAAGGGTGTAATTTTGCTTAAGAGTGTAGCGTTGTAAGTACACCTTGTAAACATCTTTCTGGCCGTGTTTCACGCAACGATGCTGTTAAGGGGACAAAACGAAGATTCTCGGCACGCACCAAACTCGTCCCGCGAAGTGCAAAGCTTGTAGGGCACGGCACCAGGAAGTGCACCGCGGCCGCTGCCTTCGCGGGAGAGGTGGCCATAAAGTTAGGGGGATCAGCGGCACTTGGAACGTGCCCTTCCCTAACGCCCCTTCCTGCCTTGCGCTAGGTATGACACGCAAAGAAACAAACCTGACGGCGAGGGTTCCTGCTTCTGACGTAGCGCACCGGTGCCCATCTACAGCCATTGCACGCGTAGCTTTCCACAGTGGGTGCCCCCTGACGGAGAAGCACAGAACGTGCAATCGCGGCGCCTATACCCGACCTGACCGACCTCGTAAAACATTGCCTTAGGAGCGGCATGCCCGCTTTCACGAACACGTGCGAGCCAGCTGAATGTGCGTTCTACTCGCTCACTGCCTAGACGAGAATGGTTGAGCAAAAAATACCAATAATAAATAGATAAACAAACAAAGACGGCGAGAGTTGCAAGTGGTGTTCGCCTTCCGTGAGTGTTTTTGGTGCACGCCACTGACCGTCCGTCTTTGTCTCACGACGGTGCGGTGACGAGAACGGTTCGCTTTCATGATGTTTGGTCACTGCATGCTGTAGGTCTCAAGTCAGGGCGTTGTAGCATTATGTACAAAGTACATCGTTAAACAAATGTACACCCCTTGGAGTGTACATTCGCCCCACAACAATAATAGTCAACTGTTTTGCTGGCGTTTCATTTCCTGAAAACTCTGCGCTCGCTACTTTCCTGTCGAGAATGATCTGTCATGCTGATAGCGCGTAGGCCGTTCGCGACATGGAAGTACTGCGTAAATAATGGCATACCAACTAGCCCGCCAGTCTGTCCTTCTGAACTGTAGTAGCATTGACTTGCTAAGACTGCACGTGCAGGCGTTCCGCCTGCACGTGCGTCTGGCTTTTGCTGAGCGACTGGCTTTTGCTGAGCCGAAAACTAGATTAGATTTGGCTTAAGACACTCTGTTGCCGGACAACATTCATTGGCTACACCAAAATCTCTGCGGTTTGCTTGCGGTCCACCGCCAAAACTGAAGCGGGAAAAGGCTCGTTGATTGGTTGGACCGCGAGGGCCGCGGCCTTGCGCGGGCCATCGGCGGCCCGCACGAACTGGCGATGTCCGATCACGTGATGCGCAGATCGCGGTCCAAAAGAGCAACTTGGTCCGTCGTGTGGATTGGCCTTTACAGGGAGGTGATCTCATAACAATCACAGATTTTCGAACAATGCCAAATGCTTACGTTAGCTACAGAATATACTTTATAAGAGCAAGCTTTATTCACCAAAATTATTCACCAAGTTAGTAAAACTGTGCAGTAGTAGCGCTATGCAAATTTTTTTAAATACTAATTAAATACTCGCTGCTAAAACTTCACTGAATCAGACACAAGTGAGCGAAGAAAAGACAATTGTGTGTTTGTCTCCTCCATTTTCTCTATGCTGCAAAACGTATGGCTCTACCATTGTCGTATAATTCTGAGACACGCGTCCCTCAATCGGTACAGTGGCCCCGTGAAGCAAATACAGCAGTGAAAGAGGAATACGGTCAATTAAATTATATTCTTGGGTTTTACCTGCCAAAACCACGACATGATTGTGATGCGCGCCGAAGTGTTGGATTCCGCATTAATTTTGACCACCTGGGGTTCGTTAACGTGCGCTCAATGCAGGGCACCACAGGTGTTTTCGAATTTCGCCCCCGTCGAAATGCGGCCGCCGCGGACGGAATTCGATACCGCGCTATCGGGGTTAGCAGCGCAACAGCAAAGCCATTACGCAACAACGGCGGGTAACACGGGAAATGAGGAGATATTACGAATCAGACGACGTGTACTCTTGTACGAACGAAGTCAGCACTTTGTACTTGCTCTTGCCTCAGGTGAGGCACTGCATGGAGATTTGAAGACCAATAATGCATCATAGACGCAAAATAATTAGCCCGCGCGATAACGCATCGCCGACAAGATCTGCACATGTTCAAGTTCGTGGGTATGAACACTCCCACGCAAGCCAAAACACTGGAGTCAACATGGCAGCGTTCCCAGAGCGAGGATTGCGGAATGTATTGCGGGAGAGCAGCGGCCTTGCGGAATCCAACGCCCAGGGTGACCTCACACGCACAAATCTTTGGAACACGTCTTCACGATGTCAACAGCAAGCCAGGAAAGAGCAGCCAAGTAAGCATAGATAAGACAGGTGGCAAGACTACGTGGCAAGAAAGTTGAAGTCCAAGCCTTCATCGCACCCCCGGATCGAGCCATCTAGGGTATCATCTATCTCAGATTCAAAAACGGCGATTCGTAACTTTCCTATGCGTCGAATTCACGAATTCGCCTACCGTATCCTACAATTCATCCGTCCTCCCAAACGCACAATCACCATCCTATGGGTTCCAGAGCACTGTGGGCATCCCGGGAATACAGCCGCCCATGAACAAGCCTGAGCACTCGTCAACCGGGCAGTGGACGGTCTACATTCCTTTCGCAGCGCGCGGGAATGCCTACTCACCTATCATGAAATTACTTCACCGCGATTACCGCATGAGCTACCCTCCCCCTCCCAAATCTCTGTCCCAAGCTGAGCAAGTCGTTTGGCGACTTTTGTTTCTAATGTCATAAATTTTCTAATTCATCAGGGTGACGCCTTACCGTATTGTCGCCTCTGCTCGAGTCCATGAGCAAACGTTAATCATATATAAAGTTATTGCCAAACAAACCAACTCGGCCATTTGAGGGGGCTGAGCGACAGGAGTGTTGGAAGGCTGCTCTGCGCAGCTCACGGCCGGAAGATCAACTCCGGATCGTGGGCCATAGGGGTCGCCGAAGCATAAGCACTTTGGCTACCTAGAGCGGCCTGAGGACCCGCCGTTTTCCTCTTCTCCTGACCCCTATCGCCCCTCACCTGACCCAGTCCTTGGTGTCAATAAAGTTGTTTCCTCCTCCTCCTTCTGCAGTAGGTGAATCTGCACAAAGCGTCTGCATCAAGCGTTTGCATCGTCTTGTCACCAATAATAGAAAGTTTACCCCGACAAATAAATACGGCATAGATAGCAGATTTTTATTGCGTAATCACCCCACATCTGTGCTCATTTAATGGGAGCTATAATGTACACGGAAATGTGGCGTCCAAGGCAATTTCTTGCATTCAATAATGTGTTGTGAACTGCTCTTAGATCTTTCTATTTGTTTCATATATTTGTTCTCTCGTAGTTGTAATTCCGCACTGCTTGCAAAGAGATCATCTTCTTTTTTGCTATATGCTACAATATAAGGAGAAAAATAGCAGCCGTAAAGTAAGGAGAAGAAGAAGAAGAAGAAGGAGAAGAAAAGAGCATGGTCTATACCGTGCCACAAATGAGGATCAAGCAAGCAAGCAAACTATACGATTTGACGTTATGCCGGTGACTCCCGGGTTGGCCGCCGACAAGAACCAGAAACCTACGTGCGCTTCCTCGAGAACAAAGAAGACACCGGAGGCCTGTTCTGGAGACCAAGGCAAGCAACGAGCTCAGTCCCAGCAGACCCTTCAAGACAGTTCCGCACACCTAGACCTCTCGCTGTCTTCGACCATCAAGGAGGACATCAGCTTCACGAAGCGTGCCGTGCTGGTCGCCGTGAACCTGACGATCATGCTCATCTCGGTCATAGTGCTGTGGCATGCCTTGTACTCCTACGCGTTCCGTCCGTCGCAGCCGTACACGTTCTGGGGAAGTCTGTTCACCAAGTCGTTCGCGTTCACGCTCCTCCTGCACCTCGACGTCTTCCTCATCATCATCAGCGGCTTCTTGGCTATTGGCAGCGGGGTCGGCCTCGTCGGTGCGCTCCGCGAGAACGTCTCGCTCCTGCAAGCTTACGTGGTCTTCATCGTCCTCTTCGTGGTTGTGCTGATCACGTTAGCCGTTCTGGCCTTCGCGTACCCAGAAGCTGCTCGGAGGAGCGTTATGGAAAAGTCGTCGTACGTCCACTTCGTGCGCGCCTACAGGAATAACCCGGACTTTCAGCACCTGGTCGACTCGGTACAGGAGTCGCTACAGTGCTGCGGTTTTTCCGAGGATTCCTTCCGGGACTGGGACCACAACGAGTACTACCGTTGCAATATGAGTAACCCGAGTGTAGAGCGCTGCAACGTGCCGCCATCTTGCTGTCGGCCCACGAACTCTTCTAAGGAGGCCGCGAGAAATCGTGGCACGATGTGTGCGAAAGGCGTGCTCCTGATGGACGACCCGTCCGCCTGGAAGGTCGTGTACACTAGAAGCTGCGCGGATGCTACGCACGCGTACTTCGCCAGCAACTCTGGCGTCTACGGCACTGCGGCTCTGCTAGTGGCGACGATCTGTCTGGTGCTGACCGTCCTTACGCAAGACGTGCAGGACGAGATAGTAGACCTGGGTCTCATATATCAGAAGTACTACCAGACCGTGGCGCATGGTCAGGCGGCTATGCACAAGGCGGGAGTCATCAAGGTCCTCAAGCCGGACAACGCCAAATTGGCGTCGACAGTGAGTGGTTCGAGGCCTGTAGTGTCCAGCGGCTAGATGACGCACTGACTAGTGGAAATATTTGAAGAACTGCTATTTCAAATGACGATTCAGTGACGCATAGCAGTGGTGGTACGCGAAAGTTCTCTGGGAACCTTACTTTGATATCGTTGTATGTATGTTCACATTCCTACTGCTTTTTGCTCGTCAACAACTAAAGACTTCGTGAAAGATGTCCATCTGAGATCGTAAGCACGGGCATCATTATATTGTTACAAGGATGTCACACCAAGCAGTGGGCACATAATTATGTACAACAGTGCTCAGCAATTGAAACGCGATACTCGGCCCGCATGGCGGCCGTTGCCTTTTGCGCCGTTGGATAGCCGGACACACGCCCCTCCGGGGCAAATGCCTTTCCACAGATCCCTGTATCTGTAAGCCCCATGTCTATACCCCCCTCCCCCTTCACACCTTGAAAAAAACTTCTGGCTAAGCCACTGCCTTTTATAGCCGGTAACCTTCACTGGGATAAACATATTTACATCTCTCAAAAGCCAATGTTTAAACTTCAGTATCTGAGAAGGTCATTCCACGGTGCATTCAGCAACTTCAAACGTTGGTAAAAAAACGTCTGGTACAACCAGTGTTGGAGTATGTTTGCGCTATTTGCGACCATTGTACCCATGGTAATCATTGTAAATTTGAAATAGTTACCCACCGTGGTTGCTTAGTTGCTCTGATGTTGGGCTGCTAAGCACGAGGTCGGGGGATCAAATCCCGGCCATGCAGGCCGCGTTTCGGTGGAGGAAAAATGCGAAAACGCCCGTGGTCTTAGATTTAGGCACACGGTAAAGAACCCCAAGTGTTCCAGATTATTCCGGAGTCCCCCATTACGGCATGCCTCATAATCTGGTCATGGTTTTGGCCCGTAAACCTCACGATTTTCTTTCTTGAAATGCTTCGAAGAAAGGCTGCAAGACTTCTTTTTCAGTTATGGTCCGACATCTGTTACACATCTATTTATTTATTTATTTATTTATTTATTTATTTATTTATTTATTTATTTATTTATTTATTTAATATATCCTCAGGGCCAAAGGCATTACAGAGGGGAGGGGGTAATCTAGGTTACAAAGACAATATAATGCAGTGAATTTTGTGAAAACATAATTTCAACATTCTGCAAAATAAACAAAGGTTGTTAGAGCATCGCGAAATCATTGGTTATCTTGAACGGCTGCAATATCGGGAGGGAGGCGGTTTCATTCGACAGATGGCTGGGGAAGGTAGGACTGAAAAAAAAGCTATAGTATTGCATTTTTTGATGCCAACCTTGTGCCGATGATCAATGCGATGGGCGATGTATTCCGGTGGTGAAATAAAATCGTCGATTAGCATGACGTGATGATATAACTTGTGGAATAGAGTGAGGCGACTGATTTTCCGGCGAGTTATTAAAGGTGGGAGAGAAATGTTAGTTTTCACGGCTGTGATACTTGCGGTACGGTTGTAATTTGAAAAAATGAAGCGAACGGAGTTATGTTGTATAAGTTCGAGAGAAGATACAAGGTTTTAATGTCCAGGGTCCCATATAGATGACGCGTATCCAAGTTTAGGTCGCATTAATGATTTGTAAATTAGGAGTTTTGAGGACGATGGAGCAGCAGAGAAGTTGCGACATAAATACTTTAACATGCGATTAGCGTTATTAGTAACGTATTAAATATGGGCATTCCACGTTAAGTTTCATGATATATGTACGCCTAGATATTTATATGATGCGACGGAATCAAGAAGAATGACATTACGTCAATAAGAAGGGGACGTGTTAGAGCAGGGAGAAGCAAACATGAACGCACATTTGTTAATATTTAATTCCATTTTCCACGTTTTGCACCAGTTAGAGACCAAATTCACTTGCCCGAATAGGCTTGAAACAAACTCAGGAATGTATAAAGCTTCTCGCTTTAAATGTATTATTAAAATTAGTCAAAGGCAAGTTAAACAGCGAAACGCGACATTATTTTAAATTATTTTCTGGATACGCCGCCAGACGACGACCCCACTTTTATTCCCCCATTTCATTTATATTTCGTTATTTAAAAATACTGCAGTCCACAACAGGGATTTTGGCAGGGTGGTTACGAAAGTTAGAAAATATAACAGAATGGCAAGGTTACAACAAAAAGAAAGATACACAAGAACAAGTTAAGACAACACTATTAAAGGGAAGCAAGCAAGCATGTTCAGCGTGCACTATCGTGTGGACGTCTAGTGTCTACACACAATATAATTAGTAAGCGCGTTCCAGTCTAATATAGCCATAGAAAAAAAAGTATTTAAAAGCATCTTTTTTTTTAGTCTGAAAGGGAGTCATCGAAAATTAGTGCTGTTCACGTGTACCATATGCAGTAAAAAAAGATATGGTAGCGGAATTGTCCATGGAGTATTGCGCTTTAACTAAATGAAACAAGCATTTCAAGCGGGTAACCCGATCTCATATTTTAGGGTGATTTATGTCCACTTTCTTTAGAAAAAGAAGTTACAGAGGTGCGTTCGAAGCAATTGAAGATGAACCTAGGGGCCATACGTTCTATTCTTTCCTTCTTTTCTACGTTAGATTTTGTGAAGGGATCCCAAATTCTTGCAGCGTATTCTAAGGTTGCTTGTATGACTGTTCGAAATGCAAGAATAGGGACGGCTGTTGTTGAGTGTTTTAGTGCCCTTCTTAGAAAGAAATGTTTGCGATTGGCTGTGGTAGGGACAAAATCAGCGTGCTTGTTCCATTTTAAGTTGTTTGAAACTAATAACCCTAAGTGTTTTAAGTGCGTAACCTCTGAGAATGAGATACTGCCACTATGGTACCGAAAGGAAAAAAAGGATTTCGCTTGACAGAAATTATCATTAATAGCTTTTTAAGTTAACGGACATCTACCAGTCATCGCACCGTTTTATAACCTTCTAGAAGGTATTATGTTGTAAAATGTGATCTGAAATTGAATTTACTTGTGAGCACACAGCTCAACTTGAAAAGGAATATCTTACATGATATCATTAATAAAGACTAAGAAAAACAGTGGTCCTAAAACAAAGCCTTGAGTTACCCCAGAAATAACTGGGAGCTTGCTTGAGCATTGTTCACTGAATGATACGTATTGATGCCTGTTTGTAAGGTAAGCTTAATTAAACCCTTAGAAGCTGAGGGTTCTTAAATACAGCATCTAATTTGTAAAGTAGTTTTCTGAATTAACTCTGTGGTTTTACTTGACAAAAGCACGATTTATTTATGAGGCACGCCGTAGTAGAGAACGCCGGATTAATTTTGACCGCCTTTAATCTTTAACGTGCCCCCAATGCACAGAACGCGGAAAGAAGTTTTCTTGGAAAACTTTATCGGATGCCTTGCAGAAATCTATGAAAATCACAATAATTTGCTTACCTTCATTTACTGCAGCATATATAGTCAGTCTATTAGCTTTAAACCATTCGGAGATGTGAGATAAGTCGCTTACCTTAGCCTCAATTTCAGTGCCTGTAAAAACTATTGCAGTGTCATCAGCGTACATCACTGTATTAGAATCTGTCAAACAGAGAGGGAAGTCATTAATCTACAAGGCAAATAACGCAGCACCCAGAACTGAAGCATATACAGGCTGTTGTGGCGATTTTAAGTGGTTCAGGGGGCACTAATTGTTAATAAGGTAACTTGTAAAAAATCAAGGGTGGAGTTCCGGAAACTATATTGTTCTAGCTTTTGTAATAAAATAGTATAATCAGCAGTACCAAATGCTTTCTTTAAGTCTAAGAACTCTTGCGACAATGCTATTACTGCTGTAGATGTAGACCAGTTTCTCCTAAAACCACGTGACAGTCACATATGATTTTGGTACTGTGCAAGTGGTCTCTCAGTTGCTTTACAACAAGTTTTTCAAACACGATATTAATAATATTTAGAACCGAGATTGGGTAGTAACTGCCTGGGTCATTACTAACTCATGTTTGTGAAAAGGGATAACTCTGGCGATGTTCAAAGTACATGGATAAGTACCTTCGTAAATAGCATGATTCATTACTGTTGCGAGGATTGGTGCAAGTAGCGATGGTGCTGTAGCTATGGTGCGGGTGAACAGCACGCGCGTCTCAGAGAGCTATGACACTGCAGGTGGCGTTCAAGTTATTCCAGAGAATATTCCAAGAATTCCTGAGAATGACATCTCATAAACAAATGTCATGAAACAAAACACCGACAACGCATGCCTTTTATGTTTTGAGACCTCACCACGTCTCCATCACATGCCGACATGGCCGGCGTTTGTGAAATGCGTCTCAACTACGTCCCGACGTGGCCGCCGTTAGCAGCGGAAAGTCGAAGAAAGAGGCAAAGAAAGCTTCGCTTTAATAAGTTCAATACTCACTGGTGTATACGTTGTCATACTGTGCTGTCGTAAAATTATGTTTTCGTTTTTCTCTTCCCCATAGCTGAAATCAACGCGGATGACAATGTCGGCTATATTAAGGAGCGCTCTTACTTGCGCCCACTTTGTCTCCGTCGGCAAAGAAAATTGTCCGCGAGTACACGCCGTGTAGCCTTTCACCGCCGCAGCCGTACAAACGCCTAGCCGATCGCCAAGGTGCGCGGAGAAACTGCAAGTTTATTAGAGTGAGATATACGCAGCGTGACTTTTATTTTATAATTACTGATAATTAGGTTTCAAAGCAAGAATCGGGGATTCCCGCGTATGTTCAATTGCTGGTTGTTCTTTGATTGACGTTTGATACCGAGAGCACGCCGCGCCGAACATCGTCAACACATAATAAGCTTGTCAGGTACTCTGGTAAAAGAAAGAAGACATCCGCTTAGAGCGTGTTGATTAGCTCTTAGAAATATTCACGTGCTGCAGTGCTGAGCACGACAGGAAAAAACACAAACGTTGGACGACGGCTTCAACACTTATCGAAAAAAAAAAAACACCTCAAGGAAGCTTTTTTGTACGACCTTTATGACAACAGATGATAATGTAGGAACCGATCCCTATAACGAGAAAGAAAAGAAAAACGCTAGAAATGTATGATTGTTGCCCCCCGATAACTTCTCTAAAGCAATTATGATTAGCAATGGCACTGTAGCACAACGTTTGTTACAAGAGCTTGAGGAATTGCTGTAGAATTAAGTGTTCAGTAAAGAGAATCAGGCTTATCATCAACGCGCTTGTCTTTTCAGTACTGTAATTAGGAACACTAAAGAAATATTTTAACGCATAGATATACACCTCAGGGCTAGTGGCGTCTGAAATTCAACGGCATTTTTCTGGGCCAAGCCCGGAGTCAAGCTCCGAAAAAAAATAAAGAAAGAAACACAGCTTGAGAGAACTGCGTGGCACTAACTCTTCACGCTGTATAGAGAAGACCCGACCAATTCTCCAGCGAAGATCCGCTGCACAGCGTTATTTTCCACCAACTCGACAAAGTAGTGTTCTTGGAAAGTTGCAGCCATTAGTAACCAAGCCCGCCTCTGGAACTGGCGTAGAACTTCTGGAATCGTTAGTCACTTCCTTTGCGAGAAAAACTCTCAACGTCGCCTTTGCAATCAGCGCTAGCTTTTGTGCTCGTCGAGAAGTGTTCATTTCTTAACCATCTCACTTTGAAAACTTAAGGGTTCGCCAACCACCTCTCCATAGTATTGGCCTCGAGCTCCACCACTGGAAAAGCTGGCGCCACCGTCGGCGTGACGTGCTAGGAGGGATCACGTGGACACAGCGGCCGCGTCGGCTGCTTCGGGCGCGCTGAAGCGAGCTGAAAACGAGTTTAAATTCCCTCGTACGCTGCGGTTTTCATTTAGTGGCGAAATTTTCCCGCTTCGAGTGTCTCCTTTACAACGCTTGGAAGCACTACAATAGGTAGTGGCTGCCTTTGAAGGCGCGTGACATGGTAGGCTACTGCTCGGTGCCGCAGGGCCGGACGCACGTAACGGAGGCCGGTGTCAGCCTTATTCACACGTAGCCGCAGGACAAGAAGCTGTGTGAAGCTTGGCTCGCGAAACATAAAACCGGCAAACAGTCATCGGCTACAACTCGGGTATGCAGCAAGCACAGACGCGAGGAAGATTTCTGCTACGGCGCCCGGTCTGCGATGTTCTGAAAACGCGCACTGAGACGCACGCCCCAGTCCGCTGCCCGACTGTCACGACGGTTTGGTCTATGAACTTGTCGATGCTATAGATACTGGCAAGTTCAGTGGAGTGGAAAGGCAGCGGTAAGAAGCACATTTAAAGAAAGCATGGCATATGGTCATGTTTGTGTTATGAATTAATGCACTGGATTACAAAAAAGGAGCAGCGGGAAATTGCACGCTGAGAACGCCGATAAACATACAGTGCGACGCAACTCGAGAAATAGTATCGAAAAGTCAAAGAATTTTGAAGAAAAAAAAGATTGAATCGTCGCGATGGCACATCACAGTCCCCCCGTAGGCGTCGAAGTCTCTACAATGAAATGATTTTTGAACAGCTCTGATAGCGCCCACGCAACAATGGTTGCTTGTATACTGTCAAATGCTCATATTCTGCGGCCTAAAGCTCATGGCATGGTGCGAAAACGCGCGCGCGGAGAAAGCGAAACAGTGCGCGGACAAGCATGCAGACGCGCAGTCGGTCGCTGCGAATCTGCGCGATCGCTGCATTGAGGCTTCATTCTATTACGCTCCATTTAGTTATACAAACACTGTAAGAACATGTTTCACATAGTTTGCTCTCAGCGTTTACCTACCTTTCACGCAAGAAGCCGGTTCGGCAGACTCCATCGCGGCGACCGCGCGCAGTGGCGTTCACTGTACGTATTCGGTAAAGAGATAGCGACTGTAAACGATTGTGTGCTTTCAGTTTGCCCAAGATTATTATTTAGACAGTAAGAAACTTCTCTCGTTTCGAAAGTACTTACAGAAATGTCCGGGAAAGCTCGCGCGTGGTGTTTTCAGTGAGCGCTGACAGCAAAACCTATGAGGAGCGCGCCACGTGATCCCTCATACTACGCCAGCGAGGCGCTTCCGATAGAGGGCGACTCCGTAACTCCTCGCCGCCAATATTTCCGTGTCTATGAAAGTGTGTGTATATGTATATATATAGGTGTAAGAGCTCGCTAGTAATAGAACCATGGGACCACAGTTCTGAATGGTCATTGTGGAATGCCACATTCTCTCTCTGGCGTTATTTGAGCCGCTGTGTGCTGATGTGAAGCGGCTGAAAATGCAGTGTTTCAAACTGAGAAAAAAATACCGGTTTCGGTTCAACGCACTCCGATTTTGTTCCGGTTCAATTCCGGTTAGGAGAAATAACGGTCCTAACGGTTTGCAAACCACTTCACAACACCTAGCAAAACAGCTCGGCGCAGTCCATTTTATCCACGGCGATATGCTGCACAGTACTGTCACTTGTCCGCATGGCGCATACGCAAATTTCATCCAAAGGAGGCAAAAAAATTACGAAAGAATTAAACGGATACGGGTCAATTTTCATGTACACATTGAAGGCAGGTGTAATTAGTGAGAATCCTTGCACCAGTATAACGTCTGCGTAGCTTCCACTCAGCCGCAGAGTCAGTTAACTTACGTCTTGCTTCGATATTTTACTATAGCGAACTGTGGCATGTGATTATGGTGTTGAAGACAGCGCTAATTCACGTTGTATTACATAAGTGGCCATTTCAAGCGTCTAGCCGGCAGCCAGCATTTGATATTTCACTCAGTTTGCTGCTTTTTTAGAAGCAGGTGAGGACATTGCTGCTTCCGCACGATGAACAAGGACGGTTTGTGCCGTACCGCACGTCGATCTTTCTTGCGCATCTGCAAGTAGCGCGTATTCTTGCGCTGGCTAAGGGCGGGCACGAAAGTCAAGAACCCGCACATTGTGCCCTTCAAATAATTTCTAGAACTCGCAGAGCGTTGTACTCTGCTTGGCTAAGCACCAAACGTGCGTTGAATAATGGCACGTAACAAAAGCAGATTTAGCGCGCCGTTTACAGGCGTGCTAACCGCTCACTGAGAAGGTGACGGCATTCGTTAGCGACTACAACGTTATGGTTACAATAAGTAATGCAGTTGAACTCCATGATATCCCTCCTCGAGGACGTTGTTTTTTCCGCTCTTCATGTTTTTCTAGTTTATCTAGCTTTAGTACCTAGTTGACCTAACCAGGAGCCCCTGAAACAGCTTTTCGTCCGCAGAACACAACTGGTATGGCCAACTTCAGAAATTCAAGCGTCTGTGCCGAGGTGGCTGCAATTACCAGCACATCACATCCCTCACAAGTTTCTCGAGCGATATTTGAAGCTACCGGATTGAGTCAGCGCCTGTGATCCGGACTGAGTGACCAATCGATATCCCCTGTGGACTATATCTTCTTTTAATCTTAGCCTCCCATTTTTCCTTTCCCTAGTGTAGGGTAGCCCTCCGGGCTCAGTCCTGGCTCCCTGCCTTTCATTTATCATTTGCTCTCTCTCTCTCTCGGGTTCGAGCTCGCCACGAAGTTCTTCCAGCTGACTATAATGTCGTTACTAAGCCCTTAACTTTCCATTTTCAAGCTCCTTGTACTAGGAATTGTGCCGAAGGTTGCGGAGCCTCGTAATCGCTCGAAAAGTGCATCACTCGCTCAGCTAAGGCCATCCTGATGAGGACGAAACCCGACTGCATCACAAGCCCCGTGTCAGCCTGCGTGCCTCATTTGAGGCAGTGCCTCTTGCGAACTACGGGAATCGCGCAGGGAAACTAGAAGGGCGAGCTCTCAAGGACAATTGTATATCGAGTAGCGGGGCATCCTACCGATTGCTTCAAGCTTTGTTCTAAAACGGGTGGTCGTTACCGGTACAACAGACAATCGCAGCCTTCGGTGACAAGGGAATGTGGCACGGTACGCAACTATACGTAGCGTGAGCGTTCGTTTTGTGGGAAATTTCTACGTGAAAAATTCTCTCCCCTCGTCTATTCCCGTCGTTCTACGGGCAAACTAACGCCTACGGGGAACGTAACGATTTCTGACCCCGAGATTGAGGCGTCTTTGCAGTGAAAGCTCTTTCACACTTTATTCAACCTCTTAGCTTCATCATCTCTTGCAATAATTATCGCACTGCTAGTGCCACATGAAAATTCGATATCCGGATTGTTAAAATTACAATAATCTCATATTACCTTCGACTGGTCACTTTCCAGCGCTGTAGCACGCTTTCGCGGGGCGGTTTACATTCGACCGGTGAAAACCGAGCACCCAGAACACGTTCGGCTGGTTATAAAAATACATCCCGCTCGCTCATAAATTTCATTTCTTTTCTGTCTTTATCGCCTAAGGCATGCGCCGGCTCCAGTGATACGAAGAAAGAACGTCCCAATCTGCAGCTATGCGCATGGTGGCTTTTCACAAGCAGGACTGCACAGCTAATAATGGCAGGGTGTGTGTCCTGCTGATGCAAACAGCGTAGCAGACGATGCTCGCTCGCATGAGAGAGGATTTCGTGAGCTTGTGCGTACTGTGGCCTATGTAGTCGCTTCTAGCAGTTATAATGCAGTAAAATGCCGTACGGTCGATGCTCGCACGTTCTGACTTAGAAAGAGCTTGCGAGAGTGCATCTGTATAAAGGCAAGGAATGCCAGGTATGCTGCAACCTACACGCGTCCTCTAATCGATAGCAAGACAGAGAAAGAAAGTACCTTATAGAATTGCACAGTTCGCCAGATAGGGCGCCACACATTTTGGCAATCCATTTTGATAGAGATCACGCCACGTGGCGATGGTGTCTATTGTGGTCGCATCGGTCGGCACAGTCGCAACAGAGACGGCGAGTTCCGAAAGCGATCGATGCCGGAGCGCCGTGCGAGTACTCGTGTCCCCATATGGCGTGGGAATTTAGCTGCATGCCTCGGCAATTACACGGGCACCGATCAATTACGACATGCGCTTATACAGTTGTAGATGGACAAGGTACACGTGATGTTTTCGCAATGCCGGTGCATGGCCCCAGAAGGCCATGCCACGTGGAGATGGCTCCGTGCAGCCGCATGCCTATGGCAAACATTTCTCTGGTAAGAAAAGCCTTAGATATCCCGAGAAGAGAGAACTCCCATTGACAAACGACACATTTTGACACAGATACTTGCGCAATAAGTAATGGCTTCGCGACTGATGCAAATACATATTGATTCACCAGTGAACGCGTTTCCACCCACTACTATAGCGGCGGGGTTGTCAGCGCTGTAGTGAGCCCCAGAGGTCCTGACTGCATTTCCGACGTACTGCGATGAAGCAACCTCATTTACTCATCGGCCCGGGAAATCCAGTGTCTGCGAACGAATTGAATAGACAAAAGAACTCAGGCAGGACCCATCTCATGATGAACGTCGACGTTAGTGCGACTAGAATTGACGCAACGTGGCGACACACCGTATTGGAACCGCAGGTCGATAGGCGTCATGTACGAGAAGGGCACGCAGTCGGGCTCTCCTCTAGCGCCTCCCCCCGGTGTCGCGGCGCCATCCAAGCAGCACGGCCAAATCCTGCACGATGCGCGTCTAAGAATAGATGTTCAGGCAAGATTGTCCGAATATATAAGCCGGGGCTTCGATTCCGCTCTGAATCGGAGAAAGTGTCAACGACGTTTTGGTCATTCAAGAGCGGCAAATACCCAGTGACACACACCTGGTGACCCACCTTGGTCTGACTGTTGACTTCAAACCCGGCTGGTCAACAGCTCGATTCTCTGCCCCTTAGACCATGGACTACCCAGTAACCAAAGTTGACGAGTAAATGGTGATAGAAATGGACAGTTAGATACTTGGACACTGGAAAGTACGTGAGGTATTCTAATCATGCTAATCACATTAAAACATGCAGTGGCGATTCAGCAGTAAGTGCGAGAGAAGTGCGTTAGCATTACGTCGCACCTCTTTAAGATCTCGGGTACATGGTCTAAACCACGTCAGGAGCGTTTTACAATACCAGAACAATCATCTACAGTCAATTTTACAATCCAGAACAAGAGTAGCTGGAAGGCGAAAATATAACGGCGGCCATTTTGACAACGATGGCACGACGATGCTGACAACTAGCGCGGCTCAGAATCGAGCTTTCTTTTCTGACAGCTTCTGTTGCAGAAACAGAATCACGAAAATAATACTGAAAATACACGTGACAGGGGTTATGCAATATTGATGAGTACGTTTAACAGCTCTCGCTCCAAAATAAAAACTCAATAAGTGAAACCTCGAAGCAAGCAAGCTGTATACAGTAAAAGCGGCATCGAGCAGACGCCTGATACTGAACTGAGATATTGTTATGTCGCTCTTCGTGCGTTAGTTGTGGAGACTAAAGACGCGGGAGCCACGCCTGGAAGCTGTTCGCTGCGGCCGACACAGACGTTACATGGCTTCGTACTTCTCTGGTCCCTGCGGCTGTGATTGCTCCTGAGTTAAAGGAGCGATCGCAAGAGTGGAAGACAGTTGTGGAAACGTTCTGGGGATCATGGCTCTTCGGCAAGACTGGAGAGCAAGTGGCACAAGTTTAATTCGAGCGTGAGAAGCAACGTCTGGTCTTTGACGAAGTTGGGTTTTGTTCGTTTTCCCATCCTACGGACATTGTCCTTGCGTGAGAGATAAGCTCGCAAGGTTTAGTCAAGAAGCCAGAAAGAGAAAGGTAGTGTCATGGCAAAGAAGTGTCGTTCGACTGAAAGCCCTTCGAGGGGTGGTTTCTCTCTATTGCGAAGGACGATTGCGACACTTAAGCGACGCCGTTTCCCACGGGACACGCTATACTGTCGCAATGTCACTCTGTCGACACACGGATGGTCTTGCTTAGCTTCGTTAGGGAGTTCAAGGTTCCAGTTGAGTTTTTTGTGCAAGTTTACCGCTGCCATTTTTTAACCGTGTTTGAACTAAAAACGATTTTTGGCTTTTCCACATATTCTAGAGTACTCCTCCACTCAACGCTCCACTTCGATTCCTTAGCGATAATAATGATGGTGACGATGATGATAATGATGACGATTATTTATATCTACAAACACGTTCGAAACGGGTCTGCGAAAGTTAGTCACCCAGCCTGCTTGAGATAATCAGGCTTTACTAAGTCTAATTGCAGTCTAGAATTTTGCGTATCTCTCTTTGATCTTTCGATATGTTCACTCTACATTAAAACCTCTATCTCTATTTGTACAGTTAGCTATGCTTGTAGGCCGCCTCTATCGATCACTTCTTTTTACCAATACCACAAGTATCTCTTGCTTACTTCGCCCACTAATCAGTTATTGCTTCCAACCGCTTTGAATTTCAGTACTTCTGCGTGGAAGGTGAACGTTTCCTGCGGTTATTGCTTGGTCAATACCTTGGCCTTCCCTTGCGATGTGCTGAGCCATGTCCGCACTTTGCTCCAGCAGCATGTGCCTTGACCTGTTGCGAATATTTGCTCCACTATGCTTTTATCATCAGGCAACCAGCTCGGGGCCCTTGCGTTATCGTACATATTTTCTCTCCCGATTTCTTTCTTGCCGTATTTGTAGAGCTTCATGGACATCTTTTGTTTTCGTATTTTGCATCCGATGTGCAGTGTCTGATTTTGGTGAAGACGTAGATGAAGAAAATAAACTGTGTTAAAAATGGTATTAAAACTGTATTAAATATATATATATATATATATATATATATATATATATATATATATATATATATATATATATATATATATATATATATATATATATATATATATATATATTTGTGCGTGTGTGCGTGCGTGCGTGCGTGCGTGTGTGTGTGTGTGTGTGTGTGTGTGTGTGTGTGTGTCTGTCTAACGTGGTATCGTTTCCCACCTGCTTTAGAATTTAATCTTCACTTTAGCCTTTAGATTTCTCCTGTTGCTCTTCCTTTCCTCTTTCCTCCACTCCTTCGTATCTTCCATTTTTATGTTGCTGTCACCTCCCTTCTGAAGAGTAGGCAGGCGTTGTGACCCTTCATGTGGCATTTGCCAGACTGCTACTCGCTTTCCCTTTCCTATTAATTGTGTATATGTGTTCAAAACAAATAATAATAATAATAATAATAATAATAATAATAATAATAATAATAATAATAATAATAATAATAATAATAATAATAATAATAATAATAATAATTCCCACCTGCGGCAATTTCTTGTTTCGTCCACTTTCAATTCCGTTAAATTATAGTTTCTTTGCCTCAATTAGTAAGCAGACGTAATTTCCTGTGTGTTGTCCTTCGTGTCGTTGTTGGTTGGCTTCTTACGATATATATATATATATATATATATATATATATATATATATATATATATATATATATATATATATATATATATATATATATATATATTTATTTATATATATATTTGCGTGCGTGTGTGTGCGTTTGTGTGTGTGGGTGTGTGAACGAGCTGCTATGAACAAAAGCGTACGCAAAAGAAACAATCTTTCAATGGTTGCTATCGTTAGGCCAGAGAGCCATACTTTTTGACATATATAATTTAATCAATCAATCAACCGAACGGTACCTCACTTATAGGGAACATATATCTCAAGCATCACCTCGTGGTAAATACAATAATATAACACAAAAAAAGCTTCTGTTGAGAGAAACAGAATGTTTATCTGCGCAGCACATGTTGCGTAATTGACAGGTGTTGGAAAGCTCTGTTCGGTGTGCTTTCAATAAAGTATTCAGTCGTTTTCAACGTATTCAAACGTTTTCAGTCAGAAACAGGTTGCACTTCAAACAGATGTTCTCTGTAAATTAACACACCTTTCAGTAAAACATACCAATTGAGAGCTCGTGCTAGTGTCACCCGTGCCTTCCTTGTTACCAGTGTGTGCCTCCCACTACCTACAGACTAAACCAGTGCCAAATCGCCCAACCTTCGGTTCTTCTACAATGACATTAGGCCATATTACGAGAACAATCCAACTATTACCGAAAAAGACAAAGAAAAAAAAAGTCGCACCAAAGGGCTCGGCTGAGAAGCTAGTTCCGAAAACTGCCGTCGCTAAATACTTGACGCCCAACAAACGTTGAGAGGTTCGAGTGAGATATTGAGAAATTATCTCCTCCAAGACAGCTGGCAGGAAAGTTTTGGAAGACTGGCAAACTAGAATGAGAAGTTCGCTAATTGGAAGTAGAAAGTAGCGACTAATTATTACGGAAGCACTTACCCATATGCCAGAGGCAGGCGTCGTAATTAACGGTGGGAGATGTTGCTCAAGCGGTCACTTTGTGTCTCCGCCGCAAGAGAGCGCAACGTGCGAGGTCCTCGCAAACAAATTAGTTGTTTCGTCTTAGCTGCGTCTAATGAGTTGTATCGCATCCAGTAGAGTTAATTTTCTCGCCTGAAGGCTTGACGTTCAGGGAATCGCATTCGTCCGCAAAAGTCGAAGACGTTTGACCTCATCAAGAATTCGAGTCAATGCCAGGAAATAGGAAACGTTAGGCAACGTCTTGCGATAACTCGAGTCCTTGATGGGTCATCTTTTTCTGCCCTTTGCTGCACTTGTTGCTCATCATTATTTGCTTTCTCGAGCTTAATCTTCTATTAGTTTTTATTGCCAACACTTGCAGTCATAGAGTCGCCAGTTCCATATAAATTATTAGATTATGGTAACATCATTTGAAACAACGAACAGGCTTTACACTACGTTCGGATTCCTGCATTTGCTGGACTTGGTGATTCATGCTAAGCTCAACTCATCTGACGTTCATGCTTCATCTCACGCACTAGCTTTGTCTGTCGGCATTCTTCTCTTGAACGACCTTTGGCTGAGCAAAGCTGAAAACACTTGTACGTAAGAAGTTTCATGTGAAGAATATTGCAAGGAAAGCTGCTACTAGTGTAACTCGCACCGCTGTAGCTGGTAAGTCAGCATGAGACTTATGGCATTACAAGAATTGCCCCGAACGTAGTCCTCGTGGCTTCGAAAAAAAATAAAACTACCTTGTGTATTTTGATCTCACCCTTCCTGGAGCTCATGTTTCATTGTAAGTTCGCGGCCCTTCTTTTTCAGAGATTAGAGGCATCTACTTCAGCTAATAGACTGTATTCAAAACATTAGAAACAAAAAAAATATTTTATAAGATAATAGCTAATCGACTGGAATGAATACGCATGCTCGAGAAGTGTCACGATTTATCGAAGCGCAAGAAATGAGGTAACAAAACAAGTTTGTTGTGAGCATAACTGGCCTAAATTTCCGAAAGAAATGTTGTTAGACTATAGCACATTTCGACTCCAACGGAAAAGAAGATAAGATGACATGTTCTTACAGCACATTACTGCCAGCAAGTCATAGAAAAGGCAATATATCGCCCATGTAGTTACAGCCAGTAAACAACTGCAAAAAAAAGATTTTTTTTTACCCAAGTAATTTCGACATAAAAATATACGCACTAACTTACTTGCTTACAGTTTTAAATGGCTCAGAGAGTGGCTGCAAGCGCTCCACGGACTACCTGGGCTTCCACGTGCGCTAATTTGTTGTTGTGGTTGTTTACAAAGTGTGACTATATGAGAGGTTTGTCTACCGAAGAGCCCACTATCCCAAAATTGTAGTTATACATACGCATACACACATATATAAAGAACAGTACACGAGAGAAACACACTAATTGGTTTCCTTCCTTCTTGACGCCCCACAGCATCCGTTACCAGTACGACTGTTATTCTCGCTCGATCAGAGAACAAGCTTTAACCCTTCCATCCGTTTTGTTTAACGGTGTCGGAGTTCGAAGTTTATCAGTGTCGGTGTGCTGCTGTGAGTGACTGTGCAGCTTAATAAAACTGTAACAGACGCGAGCTCCTCAGAACTGTTTTCTGTTTTGAGGAAAACGGGAGGTACATGCAGACATAATTTTTACACCGTTGTCTCAGGGAGATTTACGCGTCATCGATGTCACCGCAGCGCATTTTCAGTGTTTTTTAATTCTTTTTCTGTAGTTAGGTGACGAAAACTGACAGACCTTTGAAGAGTTGGTTCATCTACTGCGATTTACTGTGAACTTGAAGAAGGTGATGATAATTTCCTTCAAAAAATGATACAAACCCACCGTGGGAAATGGGCCACGATTCTGGTGGTATTACTATAACAAAAAGACGAATAAGATTCCAGAGTACGCAGCTCATATAACATATGAATTAATGCGGTAACGCAGTAGTCATTTCATAATAGAGAAATAAATCCGGGTTGTTCTCGATCGCTGTGGTTTTATTGTTTTTTCATGGGCTTCGCCTTTCACCCTGGCATTTGTAGAATGCTTCACCTATAGCTGTCGCGTCGATTCGTTTATAGCTTCGCCACAGGGCTTGTCTTCTCCCGGCCTTCGATTACTCCATGATTGACAATTATGGACGTCTAATAAGGCAGTGTGACGTTCTTGAATAATTGCAGTTTATATTGCAATTATTCTCTCCATTCTAACTCTCTCCATTCTAAATACTGCGTGCGTATCTCTTCCCGTTTACCCGCGACCGACGACCACTCAACCTTGCCGAAATCTTAGTAATATTGGGTTAAGTTACTTAAGTTGTATCAAATCGAAGATTTAACCGTTTATTACTGTAAAGTTAGAGTGCCTATATAATTCCCATAATCTAAGACCTTCATATAGTCATTCCGCATGGAAAGATAATTGGAGATTACACTGAAAGTGAAAACTGAAATTATTAAGGCTGTTGGCCAGGGAATACGTAGCAGAAAATTCTGCCTTCCGTAATATTTAAATTGCAGTGATAGCGGCCATCCCTTAGTAATATCAATTTTGCAGTAGTCTTCTGGCGCAGAGTGCCCTTACCATTAATGAAAATATATCGAAAACACAAGAGCCTCTCAGTTCTTTAAAAAAAACTGGCGCTGCCATAAACGGCTTCAGAAAAGTTGGACACTTGCTTTCGAGAGCTCCAGAGTGCACAGAGCTGCGGGCAGGCTTCCCACATCGACGCCCGGCACAAACCAAACCTCGTAGAGGCGGTCGCGTGTGTTCGCCACTAATTTATTCACGTTTGAACTTTCCCGCAAGCTGTAGAGTTTAGAAATTTACTTTCGTGTATGTCACAGGCGCACGCGATTGCCTCGAGCGTCAGGCACAGAACCTTTCCTCAAACCGGGAAGAAATAGAAAAATTAAGTTAGCAACGCGGTTTTATGCAAGCCAGCATCAAAACTAAAAGCTTGCTGATCAGTACATAACTGCCGCAAAGACAGTATTTTCCCTCGTATTAGCGGCATCTGAGAACGTTTAATACATATTTTTTTTTACAAGAACAAGAAAGTTGGATATGGCAACGAACGTTATATCACTGTTTGTGTTTCAATATGATTTTGGCATTACCACATGAATCACCTAATTCTTTTTTTTCATGCGGAGGTGAAGAACGTGGCGAGGGAGCACTGGTCACCGCTTCCGCCGCCTTGAGCGTGAGTGGCGCTTGCTGGCCCTTGGCTAGCGCTGCACGCACACGCAAATGCTCAAGAAAATGCACGGCAGAATGGCCGCCGTGGCGGCTTAATTGGTAAAATATCGCAGGTGCAGTGCGAAAGGTGTGAGATGGGTTAGAAACAGGTAAAGAGGTGTGTTTTTTTCCACTTTCATTTCCCCTTTTCTTATTAATCCAACATTTCAATTAAAAGCAACAATAATTTCCACTATGTCTCGTTTGGCTTCACAGTCTGCCGCCTCATGTCGTTGTGAAAAACAAAACAAAACCAAACAAAGACGTTTCCCTCCGATTTTCTTACTCTTCTCTTCCATTGGCCACATCGTTCTTTGTTACAGATAACATTAATCTAAAATAAAACAAAACAACAAAACCCACCTCGAGATACTTTGTGGCGCAGTGGTGCGCGCTATGTACATGCTACACTCCGTAACGCAGCTATTCCTAGTGCTGGAGTAAAAATAACGTCGGGGAATATTACCCACGAGCAATACGATAGCATCTTTTTCGACAGATTAAGTGGTCTTTCTTTTTATATTCGGGAAACTTGCCGCGAGGCATATGTATAGCAAAACAAATGCGAGATTTCGTGAGCTAGTTTTCGAGACTCTCTGAACCACCATGCTGCTTTGTGGCAATGACGAACTTGTCCTGGGTGAAAAAAAACTACTTCCCCCTCCCCCCGCCACCGACCCTGGTCGCTGGCTTCCTTGCGCAACGTTGATACAACAGTAAGCGGAGGTGGATACACAATAGCGTGTGCAATAGCTATACGAGAGGGAAATAAAGCGCGATACGCGGTATATAAAGGAGCCTCGCAAGGCCCGCGTCTCGACCACATGTTCACGTGGACTTGGGCACGGCTGCGGAGGCGCCCCAAGGAGACAAAGAAATCGAATCATTCACAATACTGCAGCGCGGAGTCGTTGTGGTCACGCCATTGATTCTCGTGAGAGCGCAACATCTGGGGCCTCTACGCTACTCGTGCTAGGGCTTGCGCTGTCCTAGCATGTTTATGAGTGCGAAGTGCAATTTTGTTTTCCAACGTTCCCGGGTGCCGGGACAGGGGTGTACGCGCTTGCCTTGTTTCGCTTTAGGAAAGTTATACATTGGAATCGAAACCTACGTCGAGTGTAGGCAAGTGATCGACTGATTCTTGCTTTTTCTTCTGCATGAATACTTGGGTACTTGGTCGCTTCGCTCGTAGCTTCTTGAGCCGGTACGAAGAAGGTACCATAAATAAAGAGGACAGTGCAATACGTAGATAACTTAGACTAAGCCCGACATGCCACTCTGAGCCTGTCTGCTTTAGCCTGCTACTTCGTAAGATAAAAAAAAAGAAAAAAAGGTGTTGTGTTATTTAATACTGCTACCAACAAATATATATTCAAATTGAGGTAACAAGTCGGCAGTGAACAAACGGAAGATAACAAGACAAAAAAGGCAGACTTGAAGTCACGCAGTATAAAAATGCTAAAAAACAGCCCACAAGAAAAATCCCTTAATACATGCTGCAACACAGAGTAATTTCACATAAATGAAGAAAACACAGCTAAGAAGAACAGGTCACATATAGCCCACTAAAGCGTAAGGTCAACTCACATAAATACAATAAACGCAGGTAACAACAGAGGTGGCATGTCATATTATTGGAACGTTCTGGTGGGTCACTCCCGCATCCACTCATCTACGGCGAGTGAGGGTCGATGGGATGGCGCTTGGAGTGTGGCGGCTGCAAGGTGAGTGGTGGGCACAAGAAACTGTCTCCGAAATTGTCTGAGAGTAGCGCAAGATTTGTTCTTATATATTTCGAAGTCAACTTTTGTGCACAACCAACTGGATCTAAGCTCCACTTCCGAGTTAGGATACTGCTGTAGACGGAGACCCTCGGGCGAAAGACATAGAAAGCATATTTAGCGCCAGCGAACAAGAACAGAAGGGAGACGACACCCTTCTGTTCTTGTTCGCTGGCACTAAATGTGCTTTCTATGTCAGTCTACCAACACGCCCAACAAATGGCGATGCCGAAAGACATAGCAGCTGTTACAAGAACTACTTCGTTTGTTCGCGCCCGATGTTTTGCGATTATTGCGATACCGACGAAGGATGGTGATCCTTTCGGGTGCGAGACGAGCAGCAGTGTGCTCTACCTTCAACGTTAGTGTCAAGATTCTAAGAGTGCTACCAAGTAAGAACACGGAAAGTTTGTGAGGGTTAGATAGAAGCAAGTGAATGCGCATGACTGACGGAGCAAAGGGAAGCACATACGGCAAAGCACGTTTGTCATTCCAACTAAAGCCTCACCCGGAAGTGTAGCCTCAACATATTGCACTTCGTCAACTTATCTCACGAAGTTTTGCAAAGAGGACATTCATATTGAGATGAAGTTGCCACAATGAGGCATTCCCGTACCAACGCCAGCTACAGTTCCGCAGGTTTCAACGGACTGACGTGAAACAAAGGGAGATGGGACAAAACAGTGACCTGCGCGCATTAAGTGAGCACATGGCGTGAGAGCTTGAGCGCCCTCGCGAAAAATCAGTTATGTGAACTGGGCCCTGCAAAACCTGCAAAAGTAATGTTTCGCTAGGAGCTTCAGGGGAAATAAACATGTGAAGTTAGACGACCTAAGCGATCCATGACCCCGACGAATTCAACATAGTAGGCAACAGCAATAGGTATAACTGCAGCCAAAATAATAGAAGCCCGAGAAACTTTGCCCTGGATAAGAAGGGCGATATTACTAGCGCTATATTTTCAAAGTTAGGCATAACTTTGCCTGCACCTAAGAGCTGATAGAAGGAGAGAACCCGCCGTCTTTCATGATGTCCTCTATTGACATGTAGCCGCTTCTCATGGTTGTATTTTTTCTTGCATTCTTATTGGTATACGTCGTTTTGATGTCGTTTCCCCCCTGGTATCAGTGTCGGTTTTCTCTGTTCGGCACACAAGCAAGGTGTGCTCTAGAAACTCCACGGCACCGGAGTTGTTCCAACATTTCGGATATTAGATAAACATGGAGAAGCTCGAGCAAGATCTCTTTACATTGAAGCGAATGCTGGATATTTAGGCTTGCCCATCAAAACAACGCAAAGCCCGGAAGGTTTTCTGTTTATATATTGACTCAATATTCTTGCTCACTGAACTCTGAGTCGCCCATTTCATTTCATCAAGAATATAATTTTTTTCGAATTAGTTTTCGAGCTTTACAAGATTACCTTCATTCACCAGGCACTTACTCTGCCGCTGACGATAGAATCAGAAGACCAGCGCCTTTATTTTTTTATTTTTGTTATCTATTCTTTTGCTCAACTACCCACAGAGCATTTCTTCTTCCGTTTCCATGGAGATTAAAGACACCAAGAATATACGCCGGTTAAACACTGTTTTTCAATAAGAAGCTTTCTCTCTTTCTAATGTCGTTTGCTGTATTTATGCAGAAGTGCATGCGATTAAGGAATTAGATATAAGCAGAAGATTGGGTGATATATTTTCTGATGTCTTTGTATTTGAGTTCTAGTTGAGTACCATAGCTAGTCATAAGCCATCCCGAAGAAGTTTAAGAGCTGCTGCCACTCGATGCGCACATAGCAGCCATCGCCTAAAGAGAAGACGTTGTGAAGCACAAACAGCTCCAGTTTGCTAAAAACTATTTTCCACGTTTCTGAAATTGAGGTACGTTGCTGAAGCATTGCGCACAATCCATCATTGAACTGATGTAGTACTTATGCGTACTGAACGACAATCTTAATTTGCTTGCACAAGAGAATCCAATTACCGAGCATTGTACCTACATTCTTGGGCATATAGACCATCTCCGTGTAGTATCGAGATTGTGAAATAGGTTCT
>NC_091824.1:118130134-118187634 GCF_038994185.2 Dermacentor albipictus
CTGAGGACTTTTCCCCACAGTGCCCGCACTGTGGGGAAATTTATGTTCTCTGTACCTCAATGCGAAAGAAATTGAAAAAAAAAAGCATGAACTACCCTGAGCAGTTTTCCGCATACATCGAAACAGTCGGTCGCGAATACGGTTCACTGCACAGAGCTAACGACGCTTCAAGCTTCTACATTTCCTTTGTGCGTACACCTGAAGAATGCGCGCAGAATATTCGAAGATTCTCTCCGTGCCACCTAACGCGTGTCACATGCATATGGCGGTATGCAGGCGCTGAAAACGAGACGCAGGTGTCCAGTCTGAGCGTGCTGCGTATATGCGTGTAGACATTTCCGATGCTTCGGAGAGAGCCGATGATCTGCAGCGCGAATTCTACGTTAACAATGCAAGTAGGGGTGCTCTCGCTCTGATACGTTTTGGTATATCTTTATGTGTCGGGTATACCGTTGAAAGGGGATTACGTCAGACGACTTACGAGCAAGAGCATTTGTGAATTAGACCTCTGTATAATTTGTAAGCGCTGTCTCCTCTTTCTCTTGCTTTAAACCTGAGGGCACGTGTCTAAATCCTGGCCGCGGCGGCCACAATTAGATGCAGGCGAAATGCAAAAGCGCCCGTGTACTTTGCATTGAGTGGACGTTGAAGAACCCTAGATGGTCAAAGTTAATCCGTAGTCCTGCACTACGGCGTGCCTCATAATCATATCGTGGTTCCGGCACCTAATACTCCATATCTTAATTAATTAAATTACTGTTTTTGTCTTTGACAGGGTCCTCCAGAGTGAGGGCCTTCACTGTCCATTAAACTAAGTGACATCGTCGGTTTCCGGTTCAAGTTGAAAGGAAATTTACTGATGGTTTTTTAGCGTAATTTCCTTTCTGTCTAATTCTTCTATGCGGCTTTGCGTGCATGATTTTGTTGAATGAACTATGTTTCTGATGTCATTGTAGCATTCGTCAAGCTGCTGCGCTCAGACGCAGTGGGTCGGTCTTCCGCGAGTCTTCTTTTCTATAAGGAAGACATTCAAAAGCTGTTTCTTTTTTTGTCTCGTGTGGCCCCGAAACTTCCTAAGTTGAGCGAGGAAGCCACCCTGCAGGAGATCCTGGAAGCAAATCGTTTTTGTCAGTGTCCCGCCTTTACGGCAGATGGCGCAACGCTCCTTCGATCGACTCGGCTCGGCCTGGTGGCTGCATTGTAGCGGGTCAGCTCCAACGGCGTTGTCTTTGGTAGGGGGCGTGCGCTGAAGTCATGCGCGCCAGAAACGACATGAACAACTCATAGTTGTAATTGAAATACCGCGCTTTGTTTATGCCTATTAAATTTTGCGGAACTATGTCGTAATGGACGCACCGCCATTCTTCCTTACCCGGTGAACACGTCTTGCGCCGCACATTCGCATACATGTTCTCAGGGGTGTCGATTTGTGGCCAGTAAATTAATCGCCCAGTTTCCCTCCACGTCAAATTACGCCTAAATTTATGCGTAACTGCGATTTTACTGTTCATGTACTTGGGTATGGCGGAAACGTACTTGCTACCCAGCCACTGTGCAGTTAAAGACCAATTTTCCATTAACTTGAAATATAAATCAAGCTATGACCCCTCATTAACCAAATTTCGAGACTTAGTATCTCTTATTTTTCTATATTTAAAAACGTGAAAGCCAACGAGCTCGAACTTACTCAAATTGCACATGGACAGCGCTGTAGCTCTCTAGCAAGAGTTGTACCTCCCTCGCAGTTTTCAATGTGTCCGTCGAAATGCATTGGTGTTCTAGTTAACTTGGGCTTCAGTGCATAAAACAGCGATTTCTCGGAAAAGTGACTAGAACGCCAATGCCATTTGTCACACACTTTAAAACTAAATACCTCTGAACTGATGCTGTCCAGAGAATTCGTTCCAAGTGGATATGCCACGTGAACTCAGCCCCTATAATTTGTAGATTGAAATATGTGTCGCAAAGTAATTATTCAAAAGGTTAATTAAACTAATTACGTTAATCATTCAATTGAAGATTTTGATATGTGGTATAGAAGTAATGACCGCTTCATCGAGCAATTTAGATGAAGGGATTGACTATGTGCTATCTGCTATAGTCAATATTTTAAAGAATTGGTGCAGCTAAAAAATAATAATAACAATAAACTGTATATAGTACAGATCAGTGGTACGTGCAGTATGACATTGAATGTACTGTTGTTCACCTTTATCGGTTTGTAAATTTGCATTTTTCTTTTATTTTATTCTCTCTCGCTCTTTGAACATCCTGCCTCGCTTTTTAGCTAAACAACACACTTGTTCTTTCCTTTCTTTGATGATGCATGCGACCTGCGACCAACTGAATATTCAGCACTGTACCACTGGCTCAAATTGTACTTATATTGGTCCCTGAATATTAACTTGCTTCTTCTAATGAACATTTCACGCATGTTGATCCTAGGAAACAACTGGTGGTGGTAGTCGTGGGTTCGTTCTCTCGGTGGACATATTTGCGGATGAGTATGCGAATATTTATGTGCGCCGAATGTTATTGTAGCTAGTGAAATGCAAAACATACCTACTTATAACGAATTCTCAATATTATAACATCTTTGAAATATTAATTTTCAAAATGTCCGACGAAGTGCATTGGCATTCCAGTTACTCTTGTGCTTCAATGCGTAAAACAGCGTTTTATTAGAAAAGTAAGTGCAACAACGCTGCATCTTTACTGCAAGTGTGACGTCACATATAGCACATAGCAGCACTCGAAACCAGTGCCATCTTCAAAATTTGTTCTAAGTCGATATGCCTTGCATACTCACTAGCTACAATTCGTAAATTGAAATATATGCCGTGAAGTAATTAATTAAAGATTATCAGCGTAGTTATTCAGTTAACCATTTTGATTTCTCGTAGAAGTAGTGACTGCATCATTGTGTACAATTCAGATCACGGGATAGAATTCTGCAGTCTGCCGCTCGCACATTT
Source organism: Dermacentor albipictus (assembly GCF_038994185.2). Lineage (NCBI taxonomy): Eukaryota > Metazoa > Arthropoda > Arachnida > Ixodida > Ixodidae > Dermacentor > Dermacentor albipictus. Next base: position 118,133,110 of record NC_091824.1, read on the forward strand.
AAAATGTGGTGCGGTGCAAAACAAAAGCACACGCACGCACCTTGTAGAGTGATGTGTAGACAAACATGGTTATATGAATACATACAACTATATGTATAGCGTATGTGTGCATATAGATAGTCGGTGCCTTCTTGTGCACTTGTAGTGGGCACTGATTAGGTGACAAATGAGAATAACACACCATAACCCTCCGGTCGCTTTTTCTTTTCTTGAAGTTTCAAGACCTAGTCGTTCTTCGGTGAGACTCGGCTGTTTGTAGTCGTCAATTGGTCGCAGTAGTGAAGTCGCCCATCCAATTCATCGACGTTGCTTTGCTTAGATTCTGCGCGTCAAAGACGAAGCCAGCGCTGCAGTGTGCCAAATGAAACGACGCATTTTGCGAATGTGGCAGCTCGTAAACGTTATTACTCAGGGCGCTTCGGCAGTTTCTGCACAGCAACCACGTGCGATCAGAAGAGCGAGCAAGGCTTTCAGTTTAGCGTGGCCAAGCTGTCTGTCGCACCGCTGTTCGTCGTTGGCGTATTGAGAAACGCCATGTAGGAAAGAAAAAAAAAGTGCCGCGCTCTCGAACTAGCGTTAACAGTGGTTATACAACGTCTGGCGCGTCTCCTATATCCGTTGGTTATTTTCTTCGAGGCTGGCTCTCAAGGCCTCGACGTGGTCAATTCGATAAACGCGCACTTTTCTTTCTTTCTATCTTTGTTATTTTTTTTTGGGGGGGGGGGGGGCGTGAACTCAGCTTAGGCATACTACATCGACCTGGAAATCTCTCCTTTCGCATACCTCACGGCCGCCGTAACGATGGGGCTGCTACTTCTCCCGAGTGGAAGTTTAGGTGGTGTTGCCAGAACTGTGAACGCTGGGGAGGACGTTGTATATTTTATATAGAAGCAGCAATTGTCGTCCCGCCAAGGACTTTGGCTCTGTGCGTGTGTGTGTGTGTGTGTGTGTGTGTGTGCGTGTGCGTGCGTGCGTGTGTATGTGAGTGTGTGTGTGTGTGTGTGCGTGTGCGTGTGTGCGTGCGTGTGTGTGTGTGTGTGTGTGTGTGTGCGTGTGTGTGTGTGTGTGCGTGTGTGTGTGCGTGCGTGTGTGTGTGTGTGTGTGTGCGTGCGCTGATGGAGGGAATGGAGTCTATATATACGTATACTTGCCTTGCGAGAAGATAATTGAGCCCTTGGCGTCTTGATGACTCCTGCTGCGGCAAAGGCATCTCGCGACTGGTTCTGCGTGGCATCCAGACGCGTGTATGTCCCTTGTGTGGTAGTGATGTGCGTAGTCGAGGGAAAAAAAATTACGCCACCAGCAGTGGTTGCGAACGTTGAGTCCTGTTTTCTCTGTTAACGCGCGCCTCTAAGAAGGAAGAAGTGAATGCGAAGCGTTTCACGCCGACTATTACCTACCGTTCCTGCTGCGAAGAAGTATAGGCCTGTGTATGATTGTCAGTGCCAGACAGTGGCGCATCCTGGAAGCTGCGGCGACTACTCCTCCAAAAAAGAAGCGAAAAAGACGAAGGTACGGTGAAGACACTGAAATTAAATGGAAGGATGAGAAACTGAGACGAAGGACGGAGTGTTAAGTTTGCGCATCAGCAGGCTCATATATAGACGTTGTTTAAGCAAAGGGAGACGTAACTAAAACTCGTATTCTAACGTCTCACAAAGGCACGTGCTGAGATATATGCTGAGATGAACACCGTCCTATTGACCTTTTTCGTGGCGATTCCGTGGCGCTGCCATGTATGATCACGTGGTGACGCATCCATTCCTTACCCCAGCTGCCTCCATTGTTTGCGTGTTTACAATGGATGTATATGACGCCGGTGGGGCTTAACGAACCTCTATTTCGGGATATATCGTATAGACGGCGACTACACAACACGAAGCTGAGGCCACAGCTTCAGAGAACATGCAAAAGAGCTTTCGGGGCTGCTAAACGGCGCTTGTTGTACAAAACGGGGCTAAAATATATGTATTCCAAGTCATATCCAAACTTTCCACTCATGGATTGATTTAGGGTTACTGTGTCTTGCTTCTCGTTCTTTATTTGGCAAATATTTTATAGCAGCGGCTTGTCACGTTTCTCACAAAGTAATGTTCATCGGTGCGTTCACTACCTGTTTATTTTCTGTCTAATCGCTCGCGGGTGTGCTCAATTCCGATATACTTTCTCTTGCTGTGTATACAAGTCTTTGAAACGTAGCTATTTTATACATTGTATAATATTTTGTAGCAAAGACGTATTATCGCTATATAGTAACTCTATTCCCTCTCGCCTCTCTTCTGGACCGTCACGAAACGTTGAGCTTCGACCATTCGTGCGCTATAGGTGTAGTCCGTCATTTATTGTGCGTATATAAGGCGCATATGCTCAAGCGTGTGCCCACTGACTTTTCCTTGATACGTTGGCGATATAATGGGCCTAAGTTTCTGTGCCAGTTGGGATAGACGCGTGTATATATACTGTGCGCGAAACTTAGTGTGACAGGAAGCGGCGCAACTCCCTTTGTCATTGTTAACGAGCGGTACTCACTCTTGCCGACGTTTCGGGGCTGTAGCCCTTTCTTTGAAGGTTAGCTACTCAACGCTGGTGGATAGGCAAATTTGTGTATCCTCGAAAAAATCCGCACGCCTCGAAGTGCCGGTAACACGTACGGACAGCTGCAGCAACGGTCCGCGAACTTGGCTACACAGATGCATTCCATTCCTTAATACGCCAGTCACTATTTTTGCAACCAACTACTGCACACGTCTTGAATCTGCGTGATTCACTCCAGCATGATTGGAGCACAATGCATTAGCGAAAACTCCGTTGAATTTCGGACAGCTGAACGCACAGAAGCAAGGTGGAAGCGGTAGTGCTTTCGTATTCGCGCGTGCGCTGTCACGTGCGCCGCGCCGCCAAAAGCGCCATCTCGCTTCTCTAAAAAAAAACTGCTCCGCGAAAAAGTGTCAATGTGGGAGTGTTCTTAATGGTAGATATACATGACAGTTGCCACGTAGGGTGGAGGCAGATTTGAGTACTGCCTTTGTGGTTGCGAATCGCTTGCAGTCGCAGACAACGTGACGTAAGTCATCGCGCACATTGCATATATAGACTCAATATCCCGTGGCGGTCACCTCAATTGCAGCTATAAAAGACCTGCTGGTGCAATTTTTCAGCAAAAGCGCTATTATGATTTCCCCTCCGCGACACTGGCCTGAACGAGACACTTTGGTTGTTTCCTACCTTTTGTGGTACGTTGTTCTTTGAATACGTCATAAAGGTATAAAAAAATGCATCGAGCATGTCATACATCGCCCTTGTCATCTGAAGTAGCATTATATGGGCCATGCGACCATCACCAGCCCTCAACAAGAATCTCTCTCTCTCTTTTTTGTACACACATATATAAGTACCGACGAAGATATATATAGCCCTTTTTCTTGGCTGTTAGTGGTTAGTTATGTCAAGCACTTTTACTTTCTCGTTGCCGACTGCCGACACACATTGAAGATCTGCAATTCGGACGCACACCAAGTGAGATTTAGGCATATATATATATATATCCGCGTCGTGCACGGATGGCTGATTCCTCGCGCGCATCATCGCGTCTCTTGCCTTCGACGATGTCTTATTTACTTCCCGTGCAGACAGGCCAAGTGCGTGCGCGCGCACTCGGTCGGGCTTGTTCATCGCTCACACCTCGCCTGCCGCGCCTCAGGAAAGCCGCCCGCACGGGGGGTGAGGGTCTGCGAGAGATGACGGGTTTCGCAGACGGAAGAGAGGGCCGCGGCCGTGATTGCCGCCCCCCTTTCGGTTTGCCGTTTAAAGTAAATGTACTCTTTACAAAAAAAAGAGAAAAAAGCTACAAGAAAGAGGAAAGCCGCGTCTACTACAACGTCGAGGAAGAACCTACAGCCGTGCGAAATGCACCTACATAGCGCGCCGGGAAGTCATCCGGCGAAGATTTGTTTCGTCCGTCGGGGGGCCCCGCCAGACAATGCCTGGCTGCGGGCGCGAGCGCGTAACACAGCGGCTGTCGTCCGAGCGTGCGCTTGACCCCTCTCGAACGTCATGTGCGGTAAGTGTACGCGCGTTAAGCCTCGAAAGTGAAAACAGCGGTGGAAAGGAAACAAATTAATAACAATAATAAATAAGAGTGAAATTTGAAACGCGGTGTGGGCGCTCGCGGGTCTCTGTTGTGGCCAACGGAGCGTGGTTGATAATTAGATTTGAGCGCTCGGTGACGAAAAGGAAAAGGCGCGTGAGCAAGGAGGTATTGTTCAAGCGGTTTTTTTTTTTTTTTTTTGAGGGGAGGCTGTTGGCGCGGTGGCCTCCTGCCGCCGGTGCGTGTGCGCGCCCCGTCCGTTAGCGGTGTTTCTTTTGCTTTTTTTTTCTTTTTGCGGAAGTGATCGCTCATAGTCGCGGCCGGATACGGTACCGGAACGCCGTGTCCCGCCTCCCTGTGGTACTCTCGCTGTTGCGTCTGTAGCTCCTGCGAGAACCGGCGAGAACTGACCGCGCGGCGCTTCCCGTATTCGCAAAAAGAAAGTAGAAAAAAAAAGGAGAGAGTAAAACCGTTCCCAGTTATTTGTTTGTTTTCTTTCACATTACTTTCTTTCTCTATTCTTTTTTTACTCGTTTTTCATTTGGATTCGTGCCTTCTCGTGTCGTGTCCGTTTGTTCGGATGCATGCGAATCCTAGTCTGCGCCCATGCGCATGCGCTGCAGCAGACTTGGCGGGAACGCCGGCCGAACATCGGCGTGAACGTGCTTGGCACGGCTGGTTCCGTCTCGTTCAGACCTCGTTGCGCAAGCGACTAATCCAACGTATAATGTGTGACGCGCACTCAACTCCAGCGAAAATGTGCTCTCATATGTTCGCGATGAAGAAAGGCTTGCTTTGAGGCAATTTTATGATAACTACAACATTTTCCGGACCGTGACAGCGCCTCACGTTGTTGTTGTTGCTGTCGTTGATGTTGTTGCTGCCTCAAAGCATCGCGTGGCTCACACTAAATCGTCAGTGATTTTTCTCTTCCTTACGCTTCGATCGCATTGACAATTTCCCGAAACGTCTACTGCCGGCAGCGGTTAGTAACAGTTGTAATATTAACTCTGCGTTTTCTTCCAGTGCAAGCCGCATAAATAGCGTGCATAAATGTGTAGACGCCACAGCTAGTCCTTACAGATTGTAGTGTCAAAGTGTATAGTATAGTGCCCTACAGTGCGCTACGGTGCTTCCCTGTGTGTTTGTGAGTTCTTTGTTTGCTTTTTCATCTCTCTATTGTAGTGTCAAAGTGTATAGTATAGTGCCCTACAGTGCGCTACGGTGCTTCCCTGTGTGTTTGTGAGACTTATTCTTTGTTTATTTTTTTCATCTCTCTATTGTAGTGTCAAAGTGTATAGTATAGTGCCCTACAGTGCGCTACGGTGCTTCCCTGTGTGTTTGTGAGACTAATTCTTTGTTTGCTTTTTCATCTCTCTGCAGGCATACGAGTCGATGCCGGATCGAAGCTAAGCAATATCGCGGGTGCCTGTGGATTACTTGTCGAAGAGCAGCTCGAGGAATTTCTGGAAGGCGTGCTTTGCGTGGACTTGGAACTCAGATCTGCACGGCTGGGGTCGGCACGGTGTGACCTCGCCCACTGTGACAGCAGCCACTGAACGGAGCTTCAGGAGGGATTTCAAGGTGAGCGTGGGCGCACTGTATAGAAGCGTGCGGTTTTTTGAACAGCTCATATGCACAAACGACGCTGTGACTTTGTTTACGTACCAGTGCATTCTGAAGTAGAGCGGCTCGACGAAAAATGGAGGCACATACTGAAGACCAATAAGCAAGAAAGCAATGTAACGTCCTGTGGACGAGAAAACGGTAAATTGCAATTCTCTGTATAGGAGCAGTGTTCGTCCTGCAGGTCGACTTGGTGGTGATGATGATTGTACTTAGGATGATGATGACGACGACGACGTTCGGAGGAAAGAGTTCTGGTGATGGGTGGGTAGTTATGATGATGATGGGGGTGAAAACGATGATCGGGAATAAGTTGAGCGTTGTTGCGAAAATTTTCACGCAGGAAAACAAGAAAATGAACTTCGCTCTCATACCAGAAGATCAGCTGGAAATATACCGCAATGTATATTTGTAATGTTGACAGCCCGTTTGAATAATTCTCATCACCGTCGTTGTCTCCTTTGTTGCGCAGTAAATTCACCATATTTATTGATGGCTCACGTGACCGTACTATGTTTCTTTTTTCCCGGTGTTCTTTGCATAGATGCAACCTATTCGTCGACACCTTCCTATCCCTCCAATACATGCTGCGTGTTGTGCAAGCAGCGGCAGCTCTTCTGAACCCATTATTTGCTTATAAGTTCGTGGCATGGAAAGTATCGGGTTCGTATAAGGCCCTGAATTCTATGGCTGCCGCAACCGTGGTGCAGCATTTTCTTCGATTTTATTTCTTACATGGTGGTCGGTAGCTAAGCGTCGGGCGAGACATTGCGAAGTATAGGGGGACTATGCACAAAGTCAGCAGTTGGAAAACCTTGCTCAAACCGGACTCGCATTTCAGCTTTTAACATTGGGTGGTCAGTCGCACCACTCCGAATTCTAATCATGACATTACCTCCGAGATCAGGCAGAGCGCAAGCAAAATTGTTGGTTATCTCAGAGGCTGCGGTTTAACCGAAATAGTTCTGAGGAAACTTTAAGCGCCGAGCTTCGGGCCGCGTCCTCACTAACTCCAAAGTGTGGTGCTATCTTGTGTGACTTTGGCAATCGCCCATGGTTCTCCGCGAGTAGATGTATCTTTCGCGAGCGTTTGCGCCCTCGGGCTTTCCGGTTACGCTGTTCACGGGAGTGAATGACATCACTTGTTTGTTGGCCTTTGAAGCATTCGCAAGCAATTCGAAGAATTAAATGAGCAGTGAGAGTCCGCCTCACTAAACCCTCACCCATGCATACATGATGACACTCCACGCCGAAACAATTGCTACATGTGACATTACTTAAAGCACGCTTAAATATCCCTCCGAATGAAATTTCGCTAACCCCAGCGTTGCGTCTTATTCCCGATTCCCAGAAGTTCCTCATCCGTATTTCGTTAACGCACGGGTTGCCTCCACTAAAGAGAGACCCATACAATGGGTTGTGATATAACCGCGCTAATTCAGTTTCACTTCCATCACCTTCTTATTCGTCTTCATTTGCCTTCTCGCTCAGCCTGAGCTATACTTTCGTGCGTAATCTCTTCTCCACTTCATGTGTGTCTCGTAGGTGATCTGTCCTGACGGCACATACGTTATTTAGCGTAACAGCAGAGCACAACGTCCTTCATGCCCCCAATGTCATTACCATTGTCATCGCCACTGCGTAGGGCCAGGACACTTATCCGAGGCAACGATGTTCGTATACGAGACCTTGCTGTAAACGTGCAATGGTTTAAGCTCGCTCACTTTTGTGCAACCGATTTGTATTTTCTTTTCCGCACTAACGGAAATTTCTTCATATATGCACGAACGAGGGCGAACGCCATTGTACTGCTGATCGGGCCATTGCAATGACACCTCTTCGCCCTCGTGTCGACGCCCTGCAGAATTCGACAGAATTCTGCAGGCCGTCGGTGGATGAATGCGACAGAAGCATTCATCCACAGGCAAAAACGCCATCCTACTTTTGCTTGCCTGCTTTAACTGGCCGCAAGCATTGTCTTTCAAACAGACCAGCAACGCGCAGATGTCTATTTCCTTGCATCGCAACGCGTTGATTCATCGCTCTATATACAGAGGTGTGGATGACTGTGTACGTGTCTCCTGCGTTCTGATCTTATAGGCTAACGCTGATTTTCCGTGCCCTCTAAGTGAATCCAATGAATAAGTCCGACTTCATTAGAAAATATGGCCTATGGCCCTCTGTCTGCGTACACCCGTACGAATGTCGTGTAATTTTTATAGGGAATGTTCCGTTGGTCTCCATGCGGGCACGCAAGCGAGAAATATGCGGCTGCAAAGTGATTTAACGTGTTCCACCTCAATACTGCCACGCAAGCTTTATTTTTCGCCCATTTAAGGTAAACTTCACCAAGTTCATTATTTATTGAACGAGAGCATCGCTGCTGCTGGATTATGATATGTGTGCATTGAGGCGACTGGGGAGTAATATGCCATCCACTATATAGTATTTATTAGCCTTTTGTAGAACCAAATATTGATTTAAAGTTGGTGTCGCCTTGCATAACCTTGAAAATTTGGTAAATAAGTAAACAAAAGCTTGCGAAAGAGTTGCATCACAATGAGCCTTCGGGGAGGCCGCGTGCGCTGCTGACTGACCACAGGGGCATCTCAAGTTTAATGCTGCGATGGGACAAATGTCTGAACCGGTATGGGGTCTATGTGGAAAAATAGTGTAACGTACGTAGAATAGCGTGTATATTTGTAATTACGCGTATGCAGCTTATTTTGGCTAATACAATATAGCGACAAAGAATTTCTAATTCGCCCTCGTATATTGAACGCCACCTGACATTAAAATAACGACACGCCAACACCACGCTTCCTCGTTGAAAAAAAAAAAAAAGAGAAAATCAGCTTCCGCCGCACTCTCTCTGTAGTCACGTGTACATGATTGCCACAGTGAGGCGCGCATCGCATCGCAATCATAGTGCATCGCGTTCATGTAAACAGCAGTGATGCGTATTGCAAGGCGAATCGCATTGGCGCGCCGGAAGAGGATGTAGACAGTTACGTCACGCGGTACATGTATTCGCTGACGTGTCGCATCGACGGAGCGAGGAAAAGGGAGACGGCGCATGCGGGCGTGTTCTCTCCCCTATATAGTCACACGCGAAACGCAACTCGCCCGAACCAGTTTCCGGCATGGCTTCTTTAATTTTTTTTTATTAAAAAAAATTTTTTTTTTCGGATGGAGGGGTATATGCGCCACGTGTGAACACTACTGCGTGTGGTGTTAGCGGGATGCGCTAAGAAATGTGAGGCACCATTGCCACGTTTACGTAAACGCGGCTTAATTCTGTCTCTTTCTACACCCTTGCCCCATCCCTATATAGTAACCATGCGGGGCAGCCAGGGAGAACTATACTTCTGGCTATAGCCTCCTTGCCTTTCGATATTTATATCCCTCCCTACTTGTACCTCCCTCCCTCGCTAACTATATACAATGGTCACTTCGCGTTGACACCTACCTCGACGCGCACTGGCAGGGCAACCCATTCTCATGCAGGTGCAAGTGAGCGGCCGCTGAAGACCTGCAGTGCCGAAGAACGCTTCGCCATCACTGGATGCGCTTCGACCGTTATGGCGATCTGTTTGTCCCTTGCAGTGACTCTCACTACCCTCGAGTGGCTTCGACGCGGAAGGAGCTAGTTACTCTTACTCTAACGAGTTCTTGCGAGTAACGAATGAGGCGAGCATTTTCCAACCGGATACTTCTCCCTAACTATATCTTCTTATATTCGAAAAAAAAAAAATTGCGCTCACGATCTTTCGCTTGTATATGATGCATACGCGTACCGCGTCGAGTGGTCGCGTGACCATCGTAAACAACCCCGATCACTTCAAGAATTGCATCAAAGAAATCATCCACCGCTCGTAAAAGGTCGCTGCTCGTGTAATGCCCCACTATATATGGGGACATTGCGGAAAAGGGACGGTTATTTAACCAATACACGGTTTGACGACGTAAAAGCTAAAGGCGCCTAATCATGTACTGCTTGAATTAGGAAAGAACAGCGCCAACTAAGACGATCACAAGAGGGGAGAATGACACAGGACAGCCACGTCTCTTGTGATCGTCTTAGTTGGCGCTGTTCTTTTCTAATTCAAGTATGCACCATCTAGCCCAAATGAATGTTCTCCTGAACTATGTACTGCTTCTTTCTAACTTACTATAACAAACGCTATATACGCAGCGTAAATTAACAATGTAAATGTGCCATACGTGCAATAGAAAACATATTTTAACGTTTCTGGTGCTGTTTTGTGAAGGAAATTCATTCTGCCTGACAGTAAAGTTGATAAACGCCAATGATTCCGCTATACAGCGATTTCATGGTGGCACACGCATGCATCTTATAGATAAACGCCCCAGCCATTCTCCGTGGCCAGGATTGCAGTTTTATTTTATTAAATATTTAGGTATTATTTTGAAGTCGATGCATCAAAAGCAAAACAAATGAGGTATTTGGCTGCAGTTCCAAACCTATAATCTAGCACGTCCTAGATTTCAGTGGCGCGCTGAAATGGTGTGTTCTCGTTTTCAAAATTGCAAGGGTTGCTGTTTTGACAGCAATATCTATGGTACGCCGAAGTATGATGCGGTGCCTATAACGGTCCATTGGCTCTTGCATGCTGGTCCATTCCTTCTTGCACTATATATAGAAAGAAGGCGAAGCAAAACCCGTCTTCGGGCAGCTCACCCTTGTTTAACAAACTGCATCCTAATTGGAAGGAGCTCCAAGTTGTTTGTATGCTACTTCCATGCATCTGAACAACAAACAGAGCACACACGAAATGCAAATTTCATCCTGCAAGACGGTAACAGTGTAATGTGCACGAGATGCACCAAAGGTGCGCACCGCATGCAATTCTCTCTCTGCGTGCGTGCGTGTGTGTGCTTGCATGTGCATGTGTTGTGTGCGCGTGCACGCACGCGCACCCACGTGCCAGCCTGAATACGTGGCTCGTTCTCGCCGGCCTCCGAAGCCAAGTCGGTCCTACATGGTGTCCGGCGAAAAAAAAAAAAAAAGTCCTCTCGCCGACGTCATCGTCGCCGTTCAGGTCGGCGCGGCCGAGAGATTTACCGCCGTCCTCGAGACGGGGCGCGCTTGCGCGGCCCGCGCGATCGGACAAACGAGCGTAACTCATCGCGCGGCGTCAGAGACAATGGCGTCGCCCCGAGAGACACACGCCGACGCCGAAGGCTGAACCACGCCGACAGACGCTCTCTCTGCCGCGTTCGCACGTGCGCCTCTATATGCGGCCTCCGGAGGCCTCCAGAGGTGGAGGCGGGGGCCGTATTGGTCTTTGTATTTTTTAGGCTCGGAAGAAGCAAGCGAAAGGCGGGAGCTGGCGGGGGGGGGGGGTGAAGAGGGGGGGGTGTGCCTGTATACGAGCTATTATGCAGTCAGCGGCGGATATACTGTCGGCCCGCGGACGCCGCCACGCACTGATAGAATGGTCGGCCGATTCTATATCTGCGCTCGCGCCGTTGGGTCGTCGCTGCTTGGCTGTCTGAGGACGGACGAGCGCGCGCGCCGCGCGAATTTGAGTTAGTGTGACGGCGCCCTCTCTGGAAGGGGACGCGCCTGCAGCCCGCCCGTGCACGCCGCAGCACTTGCCAAGAGGGCCGCGCGATGGAAATACGGCCCCGGTATTGTCTTCCCTCGGCCCCGCGGCGGGTCTCTTTCATTTCCTCTTCTTCCATTATTCTGTTTCCCCCGGGCGAGGTAATAAGGCCCAAGGAGTCGGAAAACACGAGCGTGTAAGCCGAAGTTATTGGCTGGAACAAGAACAACCACGCCATGCAGCGGGCTTGCAGGGACGCGGGTTTCGTGTATTCAGTGCGGCAGACTTATTTACGCGACGGCGGTCTTGTAGGTACGTATACTATGCGTTCCTCGCCCGTTTCCCTAACACGCGATCCCATGTTGCGCCGGTAAGATGAGGTGCGACGTATAGCTTTGTTTTCACCGTTAAGCACGTTACCATCGTCGACACTGTGGTTAGTATAGAAGAAGGGCTATAGGAGCACTTGGTGAGAGAGTATCCTTCAGGTGCTGTACACCTGCGTATATTAAAGCGTTCGAACAAATTAAAGTGCGCTAAGATGCAGCAGCGATGTGCACTCCCTCCAGCAGCTGTCTCGCTCGCACTTTCGATGTGAACCGGTCAGCTCGCGTTCGTGCGCACCAGCGCAAGTGATGGTCACTTAAAGAGCTGGAATACCGTGTATACGTGTTCGTCACCATTTCCTGCAGTTGTTCTGGGCGATGCGCCAGCTCTTTCTGCAGGGCACTACATGGGCTTCGGTGCGCAGTGTGGCACAGTGGTGCGAGTTATGCGCAACCGAGGCTTATTCTGAGGACGGGGTTCTTAAATTTGTTAGCCGAACACATATCGCACCGCCTTGTGGCCTTATTCGATGAGGCGGGTAATTTGGCGTACGGTGTCGAGAAATACTGGGCCGAAACGAGATTCCCAGTCATAATTCAAATGCAGCGCCTCATGCAACTATATAGATCGGTCACCAGCAAATATAACGCGCATGCCCGCTCGATTACGGTCAGTCTCTCTCACTCACTGATCCACTCGCTCATCCAGCCATTGGTCGTTTGGTTTCACTAGCATTCGCTCCGACTGACGTCAGTCATCAGAGACCGTAAACATTAGCACGTCAGCTGCTTTGGCTATCTGGCGATGCTTGTGCAGATTACCCCACGGTAATCGCAAAGGAAGTTGGTTCGTGGCACTTCCAGAATGTGGCTCCTTATGGGCGCCACTCCTTAGTGGCTCCAAATATACGACCAGCACTTGCTTGAGAAGCGCACCTTCACGCCACCAGTGCATTCAAGTCGACGGCGAGAGCAATTAATTATAGCAAAATTGGGGGGACGTTCTAGAACACGGGTTGAGTTGAGCATGCTGTCGTTACACGCGATTCCGGGCCTGGGCGGGCGAATCCATAGATGGTTTCGTGCGAAATACGTTCGTGTACCGAGCTTTGGGTGCACGTAAAGAATCCCAGATGGCAATAATTTATAAGCGACCATATATACGCTGCCTCGTCGCTCACATCCCCCGAGTCGCTTTGGGACGTTAAGCTCAATCAGTGAACGTTACTGAGCTGGCTGCGCCCGTTAGGGCAGCTTGGTAAATAGTTATCTGTATACTCACGACATTCGAGCGAACAACGCTATACGCAGTCCAACCAAACCAACCACTCCTGAGAACCGCTCGGCGGAATCGGCTTAGCATGATACACGAACCTTGCCGAACCAGAGGCGCAAACGACGCAAATGACGCCACCATGCCCTAAAGCGGTTTCACGCCAGGACGAATGATCGCCCGGCTTTAACGCGCGCGCGCACACACACACACACACACGACACACACACACACACACACACACACACACACACACACACACACACACACACACAAACACACACACACACACACACACACACACACACACACATATATATATATATATATATATATATATATATATATATATATATATATATATATATATATATATATATATCTGCCCGATACCGAAAGACCGTCTTTCCTCTTTTCCCGCCTCCATGAAAAGGGTTTTCTCGAAAGGGGGATCCTGAACCCCCTTGCAGGGCATAGCTTCGATGAAGGCTTGCGGTATCTTGTCTCGTCGCTACGCAGCACCATTATGGTGCCTTGCGCAGCTTCACGCTCACGCCTCCGTCATTTCAATACAACGTACACACTCAACGTTTTGTTGTTGTTGTTGTTTTTTATTGCTTCGTTTTCTTTTCTTTTGATCTCATTTTCATTCACATGCACCGCCGCATCGAGGGCGCGGAAAACGCCCCAGGCTTCTTGCTGGCGTATACGTATATACGGCGGCATTCATCGAGAAACTCCGATTTCCCGCGGAAAACTTTTCTTAAGCAAGCAGGGCGTTTATCTTCGCAAAGTTTCGCGCAGCTTGTGTAGCATGTATACAATGGTGCAACGATGCCCGAGCCTGAAATGGGCTTCTTGTTCTGTAAGTATACTTCAAGCGCACGTCTAAGTCCCGTCGTCTGAGCTAGAGAAATCTGCGAGTGTATATGATACTAATGTGTTGCTTAATGTGACAATCAATCTTCCCTGCGATTTTCGCAAGTGATTAGACTTTCTTTATGAACGTAGAAAGAAAGTTTCTCGTAGATATTAAATATTAAAAGGCGTGTGATATTGACTGATCGAATTCAACGTCCTACAGCAACATGGGAGCTGTGAGAAACGCCGAATCCCTGTCGAGTTGTTTTCTTCAATGCCTACTCAATACATTGTGTATCGAACGAGGCCTCGTGAGATGGTCTCACAGAAGCATGGATCGGCGCACGCGCGGAACGTCCGCGCTGTTACCCGAACTCGAGCCAAAGAGGAAGAGCCTGCTTCTTTCCGCGCCCAAGTAACCCCGCCGTTAGGTGGCGTTAGCAGCGCAACACTCGCGCCATCTCATACTGCGCCTCAACCATACCGACTGCCGCGGGCACCAGGCACCGCGGCGAAGCCGGATTACAGGAGACGGTAGCTATGCGGGAAAACAACATATCAGGGGCCGCGTGAGAGTCGCGCATCCCCACACGACATAGAACGAATTGTGGGGAAGAAAGACGAAATTAGGGAGTGTTACGTGTCAAAACCATGATCTGATTATGAGGCACGCAGTAGTGAGGGAATACGGTATTATTTCTACCACCAGGATTTCTTCGACGTGCACCTTTATATACCTAATTACCGCGGGTGTTCTTGCATTTCGCCCCCATAGAAATGCGGCCGCCGTGGCCGGGATTCGATCCCGCGACCTCGTGCTTATCAGCCCAACACCATAGCCACTAAGCAACCACGGCAGGTGGAATCCTGAGGAGGGCACCGCTTTCGAGATATGTGGCGTCTCGAATATTCAGAAATGCAACTTAAGTTGCATCCCATGCTTGACTTGATCTAAGTGACGCCTATCATGAACGCGCCGTTAGAAAAGCAGTGAGCGTCTTTGGGCACGTTAACGCCAGGCGTCATCTAAGTCAAGTCAAGCATGGGTTTCGACTTGAGTTGCATTTCTGAATACGGGGGTAACTTGCGGTAAGGAAACGCACTGTTGTTGCGCTTACCTTTTTAAGAATATGCTGTTATATGCATTGAAGCACAAAAGTAAGTGGAACGCCACTGCATTTCGTCTGACACTTTGAAAATTCGTATTTCGAAAGTCCTGAGGATTTGTTGTAAGTCGATGTACCTTGAATGCTCACTAGCTGTATTTCGTAGATTGAAATATCTGCCGTAAAGTCATTGTTTAATTATTTGAGAAGTTTATTAGTGTAACTTTATTAATTATGCGATTAAACATTTTCATTTCTTAGAAGTAATGGCCGCCTCATCGAGTAATTTAGATCAAGGATAAGATTTGTGCTACGTGCCACGGGCGATTTTCTTTTTAATTTCGTGCACCCAAAGTAAGTAGAACACCCCTTATAGAGAAGAGGCATTTTCATGGATTTGTGTTTCTTTCATTTTTTTTTACATGAGAATCTTGGAAAAGCTCTTATTCTGAGTTTACGTCGACTTATGAATGTAATGTAATCATTTTCTCTAATAATTAGACACTGAAATTTTCGGTCAAAGGCCTCACCTCACACGCGATGTCGCAGGCAGCCTTGAGAATGGGAATGTGGCACCGGAAATCGCCTTTCGTGAAGGCACGTCATGTTGGTTACTCGTGACTAAGCGCAACAAATCGCTTGCTGCTTATAGAATAACCTCTAAATTTTAATTTAACGCGATAGTCACAATTACTCCTCTTATCGTAAATTGGTATATTTTATTTAATAATTTATTATAGATTTTCTTTGATGCCGTAGTGTCGCTGCAAGCGCAAGACGCTATCCGCAAACGCAAAGCCTCTAAAGCTCCTTTAACTCCTGCGTGCCTCAACGGCAAAGCTCTTTGGGGCCCCATACTTTTGTGACCCCTATTCTAACACTATTTTCTTTGCTGCCCCGTTCGACACAACTGAAGGTGCCGTTCCACCATGACCGCTCTTCTTGTCTTCTCTCCCCTAAATGTCTTGGCGATCCATTATGCAAAATAGAAGTGAGGCGTGCAGACAGGACACAAGAGTAGAGAAGTGGACAACATGAACGGCGTTCGTGTTGTCCACTTCTCTACTCTTGTGTCCTGTCTGCACGCCCCACTTCTATTTTGCATAATGAATCCTTACCAACTAGCTCAGCTTTCTGTCGTTCTAAGCCTTGGCGAAACGCGACCGGAGCGTTCCGACGAACTGACGCTCCGTGAGTCGTCGTCCCCCACTGACACGACGTCTGTCACGTGCCTCGGTTTCCACTCGCGTGCACCACTCACCTTCTTCGCACGCGAGAGGGGTCACGTGGACCCAGCGAAAGCAGTGGCCATTCACAGGGCGGTGTGCTCGCTTCCCCTCCCGCGGTTCACGGGAGCAGATGCATCGGTGGCCCGTCAGCGTGGCCACCGGTGATGGTTCTCGGCGGGGCTAGCTAGCACTGAAGTCCATCCACCGCTTCCTAATGGTCAGCGCCAAGCAACCGTGAAACGACGTGGCTCAAAAGCGTGGGGAGGGAGGATACCAGAGGTTGGGGGGGTGGGGGGAGGTGAAGGAGAAGGGGGGGGGGGGAGGTGAGGCTGCCGGGAAAAGAGACGACCATACACAGTGGCTTCCCGCGCACTGCCCGTCCGTCGCATTCTCGCTGGGCAGCCACTGTGAGCAAATGGTTTTTCTTCGGGGTCCGCTGGCGGCGGACGCGTCCGGCCCGAGCGGGGCGAGAGAAGGGGGCGGTGGGGGACGCTTTTGTGGGTGGAGGGCAGCGGTAGAGCGCGGCGTGCTGTTGTGTCTCGTCTTTTTCTTTTTCGGGGCTGTCCCGAGTCGTTGGACATGCGGGGCCTCGTGGAGCGGACCAATCTGCACTCCACCGGGGATGCAGGCACCGCCCGACTCGTGCTCTCCTAGCGGGATCCACTTCCGCTGGGAAACGACGCCCAGATTATCGGCAACGGACGGGGGAGGAGGCGTGTCGCCTCCGTCCGTCAAACACTCCAGCCACGCGCAGACTTGTGTGCGGCCGGTTTCGGAAGGCGTCAAAACAGGGCCGCTAATGTTGGCTCTTCCGGTGAGGCCGGCAGCGTCGATAAACGCGGTGGGCTGGCTCCGTTTTGCGTGTCGTTTATCTCTACGCGCGTCGCGTTCTGTTGGGCGTCATTAGGCGAAAGGACCCGTGAATATTGTATCGTAACAGCCGAGGGCTTGACTTTTTAACGCTGCATGTTTGGAATTGTTCGTAAGTTAGGCTCGGCTGCTGATGTCGGTCACCGTACGTGAATGCTGTCTCTAGTAGTTCGTTACGAGGATTTCGAACTCGCGTCCACCACCGAATATGCCCGCGCGGACATATTGTGATTCACTTTATCGCGGTCAGCGGACCAAATGCAGTGGCCCGCTGAATATGCAGTTCTCTGCTTGAATATACCGCTTAGAAACCTCTATTCTTTTGTACAACGTGTATGCTTATCGATTCGAAAGAGTCGACAAAGACAGCTCTTTGAGTGCGGCGTGCTCAACAGGAAGGGGGCCAACTGGGACAGAGAAAAAAAGAAGTTATAGAGGGCTACTCAAACGAAAATATTAGATGCAAACCAAAGCGGTCACACGAGGCCCACGACAACCATGCAGGACGATGACGAGGGCGATGACGTTGTAGCTATACGACAACGACGAAATTGTGACGACGATGGCAAGGACGGCTTAAGCGTCTTGTAGCCGCCAGAAATCGAATCCTGGGCGGTGACAATTACCCTCCCTTTCTGTGGACTTCTTACGCCGAGGAAAAGGGACGATGGCAAACACGATACCTGGGACAGAGGCCCGGAAAAAAGTGGGTGAATTGCTATTCGCAGTTACCGCTGTAAACAAAATTTGAAAAAAAAGAGAGAATGCGTTAGTTGAAAGGGACAGACATCCCTCCGGAATATCTTTCAAGCTGTGCGTCTAACCCGCCAAGCCCGGTGCGCCTCCTCCATTCTTCCGCGGCGGCACGCGCAAGAGCGCGTCCTGAAAGGGAGCTCCATGCGCGGCAGGCACGCGAAACTTGTCGGAGGAAAGAAAGAAAAAGAGAAAAAAAGAAGAAAGCAAGGGTCGCGTGGTGCCAGACGGCGGAAGCAGCGGCGGCGGCGGCTATACTTTCCGTTTCCGCCAGACTCCCTCCTTTCCGGGTCTTTGTCGCTGCCGCCGTTTCGAGGTCAGCGGGCGAAGAGGGCGCAGCAGCGCCCTCTTCGCCCGCTGACCCCCCCCCCCCCCCGTCTTGCATCGCGACGCCGGTGGTGACGGCGACGAAAGCGAAATTTGCGCCGGTTGGGCCTTTCTGGGATGTCTTGTTCGGCGCAGCCCCTGTCAGGACATTCATTTTACATGAGGCGCACCCTTGTCCCGCAGTATACTCCGACTATATGGAAACGCGAATCAATGCCATGTTAAACCGAGATATCCAGGGCTCTTGCAATTTGATATTGATTTGCTTACCTACTGGTGTAAATGTTTCCTTCCCGTGTACTGACGTAACCGTCGCAAACCAACTCTTGGTCTCGCCATTATACGGTATAGATGAACCATTCAAGGCTTATCGTTCAAGTCGTTTCCAATATAGGGCTTCTTTAGCTGCACCAAAATTTTAATAATTGCCTCTGGCAGGTAGCACAATCGCAATACTTGATCTAAATTACCCAACGAGGTGGACATTATTTCCACGAGAAATCAGAACGTTTAATAATTAACCATATCCGATCCGATATCCTTCAAATCATATTTCGTGGCGTCTGTCCCTCGTGTCATGTTCCATCGTCATCATCTCTTTTCCTCTGCATATATCCCCAGAAAAGGAGACTATTTATCCCCGACCAGGTTCATCGGCTCGTGAAGCTTAGCGCCATCCCTGTGACGAGGGACCGCTTTCGGCGGAACAAAGCATTACGTGGCGCCACATCCGTTAAGAACAGAAGTGACGTCAAATTTGTTGTCAAACGCGCGAAATTTGTTTTTGTGGCCTACCTTTAGAGCTGCATTTTCAATTACTCCGCAATTCGACTCTACCTGCGTTTCGAGCTTTTATCATGGAAGGCGATGGAGCAAAACGTCCCTCGTATACGGGTGTTGAAGTCGCACCCCGTTATCGCACCCATGCGCAGAACACCCTTTCTTTGCCGGCCTAGGGGAGCTTTGGTTGTCGAGTATATAGCTGGTCGTATCGGTCGTGCCGTCGGAAGCCAAGCCCGCCGGCCAGCGCAGACACACGAAGGCCGCTTAAGTAAGCAATCATCAAGTGGTCGTAACTCACAACTTTGGACTGAACACGATTAAGAACGATGAAACACAGTTCGCAAACACCGCATGGCCGGAATTCAGACAAACATTGACAAGCAAAACAACACAACGTGTCAGGGCAGGCGTGTAGTATAGCAGGTGAGCTTTACGAGTGCGCTTTGCTGTGCACTTCATGAACTACATTGTTATTGCATTTGACAGTGGCTTGAACGCCTCCTTTTTAGTGGGCGTTCGATTTTAATGGGGTTATTTAAAGGGCCCCGCAATGTACTTTTTCACTTCATTCTCTTCTTTTACGTATTTCACCAACCATTGAATAAACCGTGCAAGTTTCGCACTAAAAGTCGTCTCGTCCCTGCCTGATCGCCATGGTCTGCCGGACGCCTGCAGCCTACCGACAACGCTACGCCACCCAAAAGTAACGTCGGTCGAGCTTCGAGAACCACGCATCGCAACAATTGGTCGGCAGCGGTGGGATACGCTACCCTGGAGAACTCGACAACTGGTAGGCAGCGGGGGGATACGCTACCCTGGAGACCCCAGCTTTGGACGACATCTAAGAGATCGTCTTCTCTTCGTCCTGGTGACAACGTTCGGAAGGAAGGTGTCAGGATTCATGACTGTATATGATGAGTGCACGGCTTTTCTTCACTAAGATATCACTTGGCCTTGCGTTTTTTTTGGGGGGGGGGTAAATGATGAACGATGACTGATGAACGACGCGCAGGAATTTACCAGCTACGAACCAAGGGTTTGTCACCCTTGAGGGAAATTCTTCGGCTGAAACGCCGATTCCTCGCCCAGTGGCTGCTGGCCTCGGGATCGTCTTTCCCGCCGGAGATGCTGTTATGGTTGGCGTGTAACACCGCGGGCAAAAAGGGTGCTCAACCACCATGCGTCATCGAAAAGTAAAGTGGATTCCTATTTTGCTGTGGTTGTCTCGAGTAGTTATCGGTCTGGAAGGTGCGCCGCAGTACTTACAGACCCCTTCGTGTGTGTGTGCATTCCTAAGCGAAACGAAGAATGGATTCCTAATTTGCTATGGTTGTCTCGAGTGGATGCCGGCCTGGCGGACGCTCCTCAGTGTTCACAGGCCCCTTTGGGTGTGTTCGTGAAAATCCTTTCCGCTAACTGTGAAACTCTAGGGGAGAATGCTTTCCGCGAGCCAGACAGGACTCCCGGGACGCCGACAGCGGGGGCACGCTCGTGAAGACGTCGACTGGGAGAATAGATCAGCCGCCCATCCAAAACCAGACGCCCTTTCTGCGAACCAACGACGTGCGAAAGAGAAGGGATCAGTTGCCTACGATCCCCAGGACCCGCGGGTTGCCACCAGTAGAGGCAAGCTCGGGAAAACATCGTCCTGGGAAAGTGGGTGCCGGCGCCAAGCACCCTGTGACTCTGTGCATGTCACGTGACGTTGACGTGAGCAAGATGCCGCCTACGATTTTAGTGGACCTAATTAAAGGGCCACGCAATGTACTTTTTCACTTCATTCTCTTCTTTTACATCTTTCACCAACCATTGAATAAACTGTGCAAGTTTCGCACTAGAAGTCGTCTCGTCCCTGCCTGATCGCCATGGTCCACCGGAAGCCTGCAATCTGCCGACAACGCCACGCTACCCAAAAGTAACGCCGGTTGAGCTTCGAGAAACAGGCGTCGCAACAACTGGTCGGCAGCGGTGGGATACGCTACCCTGGAGAACGCAACAAGACGCAGACATTGAACTATTTTGACCCTTCCAGCTCTCTTTTGCTCGAGCCCGGTGGCTCGTGTCTTGAGACTATTGAAACGCTCATTCACGCCCACACACTCACGAACATGCTTCAGGCAGACGGCTTGGATAACATTGCATTGTTCCAGGCAGCACAACAGTTTACTCCAACGTACACCAATATACATCAGCTTTCCGACGCAGCGGCTTTGTCGCAATTGCGTTATTATTAGTTTGCACTTCTGAGCTCGCTTTCGTCTTCGTGCCCGATCTTCTTTCCCTAGGCCTAGGTAAGCATATAGAAAGGGTGAGAGAGAAAAATTAAATATAGGAAACTTAGGGCTGTGACCAGATGACAACTCGACAGGCAAAAAAGTATGGTGGTGGTCTGCGGTTTGCGTCCGAGATCCCAGTTCTTGGTGTTTGTTAAACATCCGCCACGATGCATATATCAGTCATCTGTGACGTCATCCGTTTAGCTGCCTTAATGATGGTCTGCATTAGTTTCTTGCTCCTGAAAGCGCAGTAATAAATCCATGCCAGCTTGTTGCTTTGATGCCGCTTGTGGATGGGAAAACGCACTTTTTTTTCGGGAGTGAAGTACTTAGTCAATGCGACCCCACTTGGGCTACACTCTAAGCCAAAAAGGACTAAAACGGGTATGGCTGTTAGTCTCTTGGGGGACTAAATGACCTGCCACAGATTTTGAACCAATTTTGGACTAACTGCGGGAGCAAATGCAGCGGCCTAACTGGGGGGAGCAACTACTGCGGACTAAAAGTGAGGGCAACTTTTAGACCCTCCCAGTTAGTCCCTAGAGGATCAACGGTTAGTCTGTTAAAGTTAGTCTACAGGAGTAACTGCAGGAGCAACTTTTAGTCCCTCCCAGTTAGTCCCTAGAGGACCAACAGTTAGTCTGTTAAGGTTAGTCCACAGGGAGTAACTGTAGGAGCAACTTTTAGTCCTTCCCAGTTAGTCCCTAGAGGACCAACAGTTAGTCTGTTAAGGTTAGTCCACAGGGAGTAACTGCAGGAGCAACTTTTAGTCCTTCCCAGTTAGTCCGAAATCACTTTTCCAATGATTCCAGGTTGCCATAGCTTTTCAAGCAAAAACAATGATCGAACTCAAGTAACCCATGTTTATTTTTGATTACATATTGCCACCATCATCTTGAGCCACAATTAACAAAACAAAAAAAAAGGAATACTAGCATACAAATGCCAAGTCCTTGGTATACAGTAATGGCATATAGATACAGAAGATAAAAAAATTGACTGAAAATATGCAGCAGTTCAAACAAAATAAAACAACTCCAAAGTATACAGCAGATGAAACGTGTCATAGCCAGAGTAGAATCATGAAAATGAAATTAAGTCAGGAGCAGTCACAGTCAAATATAAGTTAGAAGCACTCTACAACCCCCGAATGCAGAGATCTAACCTGGCTCGAACTTGACTTCTGGCAGTCTCAAGACAGCTTCGCCGCGCGTCGTAAATCGTGCTTGATCTTGCGGACGACTTGGGAATGACTTGGCTGCGTCGAAGTCCGCTCATGTTTGAAGTCTGCTCCCGGGCTAGCTTGAAACTGACTTCGTGTGTTATTCCAACATGGCAGCCTCCCGAACGGACGTCGCGCGGAGGTTAGCTGCTTTCGAGTTTGCTTGCTACGCCATGGATACAGCATTTTCAGAGGCGCAGCCCTTGCCGAAAATTCCGCGACCCACCCTACGTGACCGAGGGAATTCGATGGAGCTGTACGACGACGAACGATTCCTCGGTCGCTACAGATTCACGAAGAACGCCGTGCGACTTCTCGCTACGTTGCCTATCCGGGTAAGCTTGGACAATAGAGGACCGACTGTGTGCCTCCTATGCTGCAGTTGCTGATGGCTGTGATGTTTTACGGCCCTGGCACGTTTCAAACAGTCACCGGAGGTCCGGTCCGCATTCCTCAGTCAACAGTGTGCCGCGCAGTAGGAAAGGTGACTCTGCTCATCGCGAAGCACCCGCGCTGGTACTGGTGCGCTTCCCGCAGTCGCGGAAAGATTGATTGCGAGCGTATTTTCTTATCTCCTGTGACTACACATAATAAAAAGTAGCCCAAATAAGTCAGTCATGCAGAACATGTGCGCTTACCAGTTTTGTGGCGCTTTCCCTTTTCTTCCGCAGCTTCCTCTTTCCGCTTTTGCTTCAGGTTGGTCCAGCATTTTTTCAGTTGCAGGTGATCGCGCCGCGTAATCCCGTGGTTGGCATTCAAATGTTTTGCTATTTCTTTCCATGTCTGATTCTTCTTGGTCAACGACGCGACGTAAGTTTTCTTGCATTCCACAATATGCTTGTAGCCGTTCAGGAGTGTCGTCGGCAGGCTCCTTTCGTCTTCTTTAAAACGGGCTGCCGTGTTGCGTTGCGGTGCATTCTCTTGGGAGGAGACCGTACGTGAGTGCGACATTTCAGCGTCAAAGCCTGTTGACAGAACAGCAATTTCGTACCAAATGCGGCGCGCGGCCATCGCGCGAGCCCCACAACTTCTTTCCTAACAGACGACACTTTCTTAGCAGACGACACGCACTGCCAATTTGCGATGTCTACGACGGTGCCGCACTCTCCCTCTCGTTGTTCTCGACAAACCCTCCATGCGAAGCAGGCAAATCGTTTGCACGTGTCATTTTATTTATTTATTTTGTTTTCTATCGGGTGTTGTCACCCATATGGGTCCGGGCAGGGGACTCAACGGCGCTCGGTACTCTTTGTTCACAGCACATGTTGCAGTTTTTTTTTTTTTCTTGTTTGTGACTCCGGCCTAGTGCGTTCGAATAGGTTGGCTTTTTCTTCAAAGGGTCACGTAGCCCGAGCAGAACACGGGCAGTCGCCTTCCTCCTGGAATGCCTATAGGCGAAAAGGGACGCGCGAGCTCCCTCAGAAACCGACCGTATGCCTCGTCTCGGCCTCTTGTATCCGGTTGCCGGCCCAGACGGCGCATGAACGCCTTGCGGCAATCTCCCCGGGACCCGACTTGCGCGCGCTTACCCAGAGTGCACGCAAGCAGGGCCCGATTCCCGCCAAAATGTTAGCCAATGGCGAAAGCCTGTTGACCTTCGTGTAGGCGGGATGACAGCAGAGCGACAGTGGTTTATG
Source organism: Dermacentor albipictus (assembly GCF_038994185.2). Classification (NCBI taxonomy): domain Eukaryota; kingdom Metazoa; phylum Arthropoda; class Arachnida; order Ixodida; family Ixodidae; genus Dermacentor; species Dermacentor albipictus. The sequence goes on from NC_091824.1 coordinate 118,157,056, forward strand.
ACCCGCTGCCACCCCGTCCAGGCAGGGAGGAGAGGGAGGACACGGAGCCCCCCTCTCTAAAGGGACTAAAGTCAGAGGACTAAATTGTGCCGTTGATGCCCACCGTCGACCGTTACCTTGCAAGGACGAACATTTAGTCCCACAAATTTGCGCACGACACTTTGCCTCTGCACACGGCACGCACGGTGGATTAACCGTTGATCCAAAGGTCCAACGACTGCCGTTAGTCCCCTTTTCCCCGTTTTCGGCTTAGAGTGTACAGTGCGGAAGTCCGGTTCCAGTATTCAAGTACTCGTCTGAAATACAGAAGTATTTTCGTTAGACAATTGCGTTGGCGATTTTAATGAAATTAGTTACATGGAGAGCGCAGAATATTTCTTACGTTTGAATATTGGGATATGTGCTTGCATAATTCGATTCAAAATGGTATACAGCATGCTTTGAGACGCGGACCTGGAAGGCCCCTCTGTTACCGCGCTAGCAAACGTCTCGCTATAACTTTTGACAGACGGACCACGTGATCGCCGCATGTGTGACATCTCTGTAGGCGAAGCAATTGCCATTTTCCCCCACAACTGCGTGCTTTCCACCAGTGCTGGCGGGTGCTCCCTCGAATGACTTATTAGATTACAATACACATGCGCTTAACGAAAATTGCGTTTGATCACTGCTGCCAGCTGCTTTTTTGAGCGTGCCGCTAAACTGAGACAACAAGGTCTCTAAATTTTCGCTAAATTTCGCTCCAGGGCTGCCAAAACATGTCGGTAAAACTGTCGGAGTCAATTGTACGTAATGTATAGGCCTTCTTGGAACAACTTATAGAAGCTGACTTGGCGTAATGAAACTACCGAAACTTTTCAGGTCCGTCTAGTGTGTTGTGCAAATGAGGAATAAACAGTGAATTCAGATTGTAGAAGACCCCTATACTTTGCTGTTGCATTTAAAAAGCAATTCAAGTTGATATTGGAAACCGCGCGTTTATCTTCAGATTTTAGGATTACAAGTGCAGGACGTTTCAAAGGAAGACGGGTCACCGGATGTTCCACTAACAAAACCGTGCAGTTTGTCCATGTTATGCCTGCAAATTTTCTAGTTTTCAGCGCCCGTGAAAGAAGACAAATTATGCGGCACGACCCTGGTCATGTTATTTACGCGCTGAATGACAATTACGGGACATTTATCAGCTCACATACTACGTCGCTGCCAGTCGATCCACGTGAAAGATCCGTACAGCATTGATTTGCCCGGTGCGGACCGATCCCATTCAACAATCCCTGTCGCTACGATGAACGCGTTATACACTTCATCTGCCCTACTATTCACTATCTGCGTTCTGAATCTCAGGATAAGGTTTATTGCAGTAATCTTTATTGCAGTAATTGCAGTTTACTGCAGTAAGTCACTCTCGAAGCAGCCTTGATTTCGAAGTCGCTAAAATGTCGGCTGTTCTATCACGTCACAGACAAAAGCCGCCGGTCGCTAAAAAGAAAATTATTTCATTAATAAAACCTAGAAGTCGCTAAGTCTGACTATAATATCGCTAAAATTGCAACACATCTAGAGTGTCGCGTGCCCTCTTCCAGAGTTTCGCAAGTCTCTCGCGTTTTCCTTAGTCTTCTTTCTATCTATATCACGTATGTCTATGCATCCCATTGGTTTCTTACTCTGAATGTTTCTATATTCGTATACATTTTTGTCATTTTGTCCTTTTTCTTCGTAATTATTTAGCGACAATTTCCAAGCAGCCAGCCTTTTGGTGACCAAGCTTCTCACACATTGCGCAATTTATAAACAAGAACATGTACAACTGCGACCGGATTCTTCCGCATTCTGAGACTATTCTACGGCGAACTCTTACGCAGCCTAACGTTATAAGGTGCATGCAAGGTATACGCGGACGCAAGAGTCTACGCACATATATCTTTACGAGCAAAAGGGGTCGACCTGCATGCCGTGACGCTGTCTACCCTTGCGTGTGCTGGGAGGCGATAAAGGAAACTAGGGTTTCGCATTGTTTGCAGTTCGGCGATAAGATAAAATAGAGACGCAAAAGCCGACGGAAGGAGTGACTCACACTGCGGTCTCTTGCATGCTCCCTGGAAGTTGGCGCACCGCGTGCGCGATATGCCTTCTGCACGCATGCGCAAAACTACGTCAGCACGTGCTCTCTGCGATAAGGATTCCAGGGAAAGCAGGCAGTCAGGTTGCAGAAGGCACATCAAAGTGAGCGTCTAAGCCATCTGCGCAGGAGAGAAAAAATGGAGAGGAGCGACGCAACAACGCATTCGTCATTCCACGCCAAATGCAGTGGTGGGAGTGCTGCTACAATTGCTCTAATCTGCTGCGTGCCGTTAAAGCTACTGTGCATCCGTTACTATGAATGAGATAAATTGCTCGAAAGCTAATCGAGGACGACCCGAAGGCCATGATCTTGGAGGCCACGGCGAAAATGAGTTGCGCTCAAATCCAGGTGGTGGTCGCCACCTCCCTATATGCAAAGAGTGCCGTCGTATATTCTGCCATTCAGAGAGCTAAATGAGTTGAAGTGTCACTGGGCTAATCCAATCCAATGGGCGCTCGCTCAGGCTCACCGTCTGCCATAAGAGGGGAAAAGTGCGCCATGTTCGCGGGTTGTGCGTCGGTGAAGTTCAGTTGGGTCTATAGTCGAGCACGCTCGTCCTATTCCGCGTTGCTGGCGTGTCCCGAATGCGTGTACTTCGTACCGGCTGCGTGGCCTTGGTGCGAGAGGCGTTACTCAACCGACGACGCGCACTTTTGAGCGTTCGGCGCAGCGGCTGTGCCATATCACTCGGCAGACTTCAGAATAGTGTTTGCCCGAACACGCTCGTTGCCCATATCACAAATGATTTCCAGCAGGACGCACGAGATGACAGGGACCACGACAACTTAAACTTACCCCCTTACATGTTATTACCGTGAAAACCGGAATATAGGTCAAACTTCTTTTCGAAAAGTCCCGGCAAGAGGTCGACCTCCGTCTTCTATACCAGTAATTTTTTACCGGTTTACACCGGTTTTTTTTTCTCGTTTTTTTTTCTCGGAATTAATGTTTGCGGGTTGACCTGTTTTCTGGTCCGTCCTATATTACGGATTTCACGGTAGCTGCTTTGCTGTGTCGCGTTTACCTGCGTGTTCTCTTAACGCAACGTAACGTATGCGTAGATAGACCATTTTACAAGCTGGACTACGTTAGGCCTAAATAAAATTGCTCGAACGGCCGTCCTGCGTAACACGTGACTGTATTGCAGCGAGTTTGTTGGGCCTTTGTGTGGTTTGCCTTACCTTTGGGGACGTGCGGGCATCTTCTTTTGCGAGTGTGCTGGTTGACTATAAGTGTGGTCGCGTGATGGTCGCAATTTGTTCGCGAGTGGTAGCGTATGCCGACTATCTTGCTCGAGAATATTCGCAATGATGTACGCCGGTACTCTGGAACCTTTTTTTTTTTTATGCTCATGAATCCTGTTCGGCCGATAACTATTTTTAGACTCATTGTTGTTGGCTTCCATGAAATATATTCCGAATTGTCATTTTTCATGCTACAAGGTTGCTCCAAGACGCTCCTGGCCATTGTGACCACTGCAATATGTACCCGGTGTCGCTGAACTATTTCAGGTTTTCTCGCAAGAAATCATGGTTATTCGCTACTTTCCCCAGAAGCGTTTCTCGGTATATTTCCCGTGAAAAAGAAAAATGCTGGTTGTCACGTAACGTGCTTCAAAAGTGGTTGTTACGCGATAGAACTTTTGGGAAAAACTTATTATAAAAATTATTTTTTGGTGTTTAACGCCGCACAACTTCGTCTGATGAACCTATAAAAGGTTATATTCCACACGTAGTACTGATTTTTTTTTTTTTTTTGCAATGGGGTTCAGAAAAAAGTTCTTTCTGAGCCTCAATTTTCGGAAAACATTTGCCTAGTGGCCAATTTTTGACTGGCCAAATTACTATGCCTATGTTAATTGAGCATACTTTACTTAAATGTCCTCGAGCAATAAAAAACGTTCTTGCGTCAATACATCGTACGGACTTTCTTTTAAAAAACCTGGCAAATAAGCCAAAATGTCAGTTTTGGTCCGCTTTCAGCTCCGATTTTCGTAATGAGGAGCTTGATACAAAAGTGTGACGCAAGGTGCATTAGATCGAAGTGTTTGTTGTAGCTCCAGTTCCGTCATTACCCAATATTTATTTATGTTGTAAAGCGATGTATGAATTTTTTTTTTAAAAATAGTCCCCGGAATCACGCTCGACAAAGTTCTGCATCACCACTTCACTGCGCAGCGCGATGGCTTAACGTACTTCAGGCAGCCAGCAAGGGCCGCGTGGATCTCTGTAACTCGAATTTCTTCGGCATCCGAGAGCTCTACTGTGTTTGCCCGGTCCACCCTCCGCCCCCCCCCCCCCCTCCCCACCCAAAAATACATTATGTATATTGTCTTTGCCTCGTCTTCCGGTCATACCTCCCAGAGGTATCACGCTTGCTGCGAGTGCGTGACATAGCTGTTGCAAAAAAAAAAAAAAAAAGTAGAAGTCGTCTTATTGCACGTGGGTTTACTGCGGCCCCTCCCAACTGGGGAAAATGAGAAAACTTTACAAATTTGCACGCGACGTCGACACGCATTGTGTACCTCACTGACATCGTTCTCGGCGAAGCAAGGATATAAAGTGTCCGATTAACAAAATCGCTCTGCGAGAACAGACTTCAATCAGAGGTTCTGACAAATACAATTCGACTTTCCATGTTTAGGGCTAGTCGAATAGAAAAAACAAAGTTTACAGCCGTATATACCGTTCGTTAAGCACAGGACACTTTTTTTTTAAGAACGAAAGCAGAGGTGTTTTTTCTTTCTGCAGTGCACATGATATAGGCCAAGAACGATTATTATTATTATTATTATTATTATTATTATTATTATTATTATTATTATTATTATTATTATTATTATTGCGATTATTTTGTAGCTGTCTTGAGTGTGACGTTACTGTTGATTTTTGCACAGGCACCTTTTCTAATGTCCGCTTAACAGCCTATACGCGCCTTCTCGCCTTTTCTATTGCAGCCACGCGCGGAATTCCTCGCCCACATTGCTTCGCCACTTTCTGCATCTTTAACCGAGATAAACACTTCATTTGTACTAAAGCCATTTCCAGCATGCGCCCTGGATGTGTGTTCTAAACTTTTTTTTTTTTTTTTTGGTCAGCCGAAATGTAAGGCGCGTCAGCCGAAATGTAAGGAAACCACCACGGGCTGCGATAAAAGAAACGAACTCCAAGAGCACTCTCTCTGCCTCGCTCCCGGTTTCTGGAACGCTCTTGGGGGGGGGGGGGGGGGGGGGGTCGCAGGAAGGCGATGCAAAGACAACATTTTAATGGTTTTTTGGGACTGGCCAACACAGCCGAGCTCTCAGATGCCGAGGACATTCGAAGCACGCTGCGCGTTGCGACTGCCCGAAGCCCGACAGCCATTGCGTTGTGCGGTGAAGCGGTGGTGCGGAACTATGCCCAGCGTGCTTACAAGGGACCAAATTCAAAAATTGGTGTCACTTGAAACAAATCAAAATGAGATACAGACGCAACTAGAACGCCGTTAAACAGGCTTATCAAGTGCATTTTGTGTCGTGATTTTACATGAACCACTTCATTGCGAAAACCAGGGCTGGAAATGGACCAGGGCTGCCTTTTCATACGCCTGTCAGGGTGCTTTTTTTTTTGTCAGAAAGAGCCGTACAATGTATGGGGTCAAGAAACCTTCTACTATAATGTATTGCTCCCGAAAATTCATGTAGTTACACTGAACAAATATTTTGTAATTTGGTTAGTACTAAGGGTTAATTTGATAAGTTTTTAAAATGTTTGAGGCTCTGTAAGCACTTTGATTTAAATTGACAATAAGACACCGCCACATATCGAAGACAAACCTTCTAGCTAGATTGCGTAGGCGAAGCTGTGCATTGCTATACACACACCAAAATAACTTTTGTATTAATTTTCTCGCAGAACCATGTTTCACGTACTAGCGCTTAATTTTGAAAGCAGGTCACGTGACAGCAAGAGTTCTATTTCGGCAAAAAATATGTTGGCAAATGACTCTGAGCAAGCTAATAGCCACGGTTTTTTTTTTTTTTTTTTTTTACAGGGAAGTCTTTGTCGACTGACACGTCTGTGGCCTGTGTGGCGATAGCTTCGAGATAAGTGAATCGTGTTGACGTGCTGCCTTATGCTTTACTAGCTGGAAAATGACATAGCAGTACTGTTGACATCAGTTCAAACTAGGGCCGGACTTCGATTAAGATGTTTACCCAGTTAATCGGTACCTTTTGATCGATTAAACGGATTTGCGGATCTACGTAAATAAGGGGAAAAAAAATAAATCAAGGACGGTGATTTGTCACGATACGTACACGGTGAAGAAAGAAGTAACCATGCTCTTTGGATCGACAGTTGAATTTGTTATTGCTTAAACGACACTCTGCGCAAGTGGCCATTCAAGCGTGTCTAACTCGGTCAAACGCAATCACTGGTCCAGTTGCGGAGGCAAATAAGCTCGTTAACGTTCTCAGGCAGTAGAGCATTCGTTTGCCTATTGACACAAGAAGCGCGAAAAAAGAAGTGGGAAAACTAAACATTCTGGCAGGCGTTTGCCGCAAGCGCAGCGTGCATGTGTCGGCGCAGTCGGAGCTCGTTCCCTTCCTCGCCGTTGAGAAGCGGAAGCTTCAATGCCGGCACTTCCCTCATTTTGGTCGTGTGAACCTACCCGATCAATCGGTTCATCGTACAGCCCTACAGTTCAATCCATCCCAAGGCCAGGGAGGCACGCCTCTGTACTAATCGCCTTTACCTTAAGGGTTCCAAATTTGATACGACCCGCCGCGGTTGCTTACTGGCTACGGTGTTGGGCTGCTAAGCACGAGGTCGCGGGATCGAATCCCGGCGGCTGCATTGCGATGGGAGAAAAATGCGAAAACACCCGTGTACTTACGTGCACGTTAAGGAACATCGGGTGGTCGAAATTGTCCCGGTTTCCCCCATCACGGCGTACCTCATAGTCAGATCGTGGTGTTGGCACGTAAAACCTCATGATTTAATTCTTAAATTTTGGTACGTGGAAGGAATTCGTCTGTTGGGCAAACCGCGATATGGTTCTGGCGAAACACAATCTATTCGAAAGAACATGGCAAGACCTACAAAATAAGAGCTGAGATTCGGCCCACCCTGTCCTCTTCGACGTAAAAGACAATTATATTAGTTCAATTTTGGGGTTTCACGTGCGAGAAAGAAGGAAGAAAGAAAGGAAACCGCGATCTGATTATTGGACACACCGTATACCAATTTAAGACCAATTTAACAGCTCGCTTACTGTTGCACCATGTATGCTCCAAGCTCATAATTGCAGCTGTCGCTTGTGCCACGGTAATGTTGGCACGCTGTATACGACTACCCATCTGTGCACGACTATCATGTCGCTGTAAGCGAAGCATGTTGCCTGCAACTAACAATTCAAGGTCTGAAGTTGTTGTGTAACCCTAGTAGCAACTTCCTAGCTCTTTTTCTTTCCATACATAAATATCAGTTAGTGTGGTAGCCTTATATATAGCCGTAATGGACTTCTCGGGCCCGCAAATTTGCAGGAACACTTCCGTTTGCATATGCTTCGTAATTTTTCGCAAGGGTCACGAAAGTATCCAATCTGTAGCGACCACCGCTCGTTTTACTTGAAGTTAAAAAAAAAGGAGAAACAAAAAAAGAAACAAAATGGGGGGGATAGAAAGGGGGAGAGTACATGACGTATCTCCGCAACCATTCAAAATTGAAATTTATTGAGACGTAGGCGATCACATTGCTTGATGGACGCGTACATGCCGGGTCTACGGGATGCCGCAACGACGCCATCTGCGAAGAGAGAGAAAGGAAAGAAAATAAGGTCGTAAAGTACACTCAAATTCGCTCCACAATCATCGAAACGACCATCTCAACGTGCTAGCAGGTTAGTTGGCTTGACTTTATAGCCCGTAATAACAACGCTGAACGGATGAACCGTGTTGTACAAAGTCCTTCATCCGTTCTACATGCGCGCTGTGGAGATTTGTAACCAAGTCGAAACTATCTGAGTTGCTCAACGAATGTGCCGCGGTGCACACCTTGTAATTGATCATAATTCATTATGTACAGGGCAGGCCACTTCCTAACAGTATCTTAGTTTGAGCGATCAAGGCAGAAAGCTGGGCTAGTTGGTGTGTCATCATTATTCTAAAGACTAGCGCAAAATAGCAGGGACAAAGACAGAGTAGACGACAGGACGAGCGCTAAACAACGCTCGTCCTGTCGTCTACTCTGTCTTTGTCCCTGCTATTTTGCGCTAGTCTTTAGAATAATGACTTAGTTTGAGACTATGTTAGATTCATCGCTGCGCCACTGTCTTGTATCTCATGATCGCAACGTTGTTCGGCGGTTATCCTTCTCTGCGACAGCGTTACGCTAATCGAGCGTAACGTGTCCAGTACGGACGTATATCACTGAGCGTTTCTATTGGCCTTAAACCAGAAGTTATTTATCATGACTACTGCATGGTCTGAACTGTCAATCAGTTAAAGGGAGGAGGTAAGAAGCAACAAATCTGCAAGAAGTTGGAGGTCACCAAACCCAACAAGCTCTGCATGTGTGAAATGAAAATAATATCCAGAAATTTATTAGAGATTATAGGAACACAATGTTGGAGAAAGGAAATAATTTCACGAAATAAGCACAGATAGTTAGATCTGTGCGGTTGCGTTTCTTAAGCATCCATTCATTCGTTCGCACTCATTTCGGTCGTTGCTAGTATAGTGCAGCCTTATGTGCAAAAGCAAAAGTGATGATGACGATGCGTTGGGCTTCGCCACAGCACCACGGAGTACTACGGCACAAACACCTTCACTGCAGAGGACTATCGTTAAGCTATGCACGATGTTGAAAACGCAATGCTGATGCGCAACGCACACGCACACACAAAAGCTCAGTCACAGCAAAGCGCAAAGAACAGCACAGCAGCCAGCAACGTTACACAATGAGTAATCATAGTTCAAATCAAGATGTGCTGGTCATATGTATGGAGGCTTGTTTCTTGCGCATGGCTTGATCACGAGATCCACGTCTACACTTATGTCACAATACAAACAAACAGTGCTTGTGCACGGTGTTTGCAAAAATGATTACGCCGTAGTTTGTTCGGCAAACTGCTTCGCAGAAAAGCTAGCTTTACAATTAAGAAGCGGGTCTATTGCATTGATTCGTGGGACAGTATACCTACTATATCTATACCCTGTCATCTATTCTAACCCTTCAGAAGCAGATCGCCCGTATTATTTAATTCGTGCCCTTCCAGGTCGCACTTCTGTTTATCCATCATCGTGTGCTGTCTTTATCTTAATGTTATTATTATAATCTTGCTCTACCCTTTTTCAAGCTTTCTTTTTTTTTTCATCACTACAATTGCATTGTAGTGTTCCACCACGAAAGGTGGTTAGCACTAACTCTACCCGTCTTACAACTAATGAAATCTTCTTCCTAAAGTACTCACTAAGTATGACAAACAAACTATTCTTATTTCAACAATTTCGCTTTAGAAGTTCATTCCAATGAAAGCGATTTACAGCAATGTAACTCGCTTTCAATCTTTAAGGCTTTAATGACGGATTACCTTTACAAAATTAACGAACTTAACAAATAATCGACTATACAGTGTTACATTGTTCATTTTACTTATGTGAAGCGTTTATGCGCATCCTTGTTTTTTATACTTCTTTATACAGTTTACTGACTTTCACAATAATACAATGTTTACTGTGCTATTCAAATAACGAAATATTATTCGTTTGCTCTCTTCCATTCACTCACTTTTCATTCGTTTTTTGCGATATATTTTCTCCGCACATAGCCTTCGTCGTTTCCTTACATACATTTCTAGCTTATTTCCACATATTGTTTGCGTAACTTGTCAGGCTCGCTTTATCTTGTAATTATCGTTATTCCCTCGTGGAAGCTCCTGCCTGCCGTTTCTAATTTTTTGACCTCCTCTAGAATATTACCGTGAATATATATTTTTAATATTTGTCAATAAAAAGTATTATTTGCTGGGGAGAGTGCAAAGGACATAATCGCTTTTCAAGTTATAGCAACCGACTTGTATATGTTACGAACGTGGAACACCCCAATTTTGTTTAAGTACACCGCTGGTTAAATGCTGAAGGCGGTATCTCCAGATACGTGATGAAACAAAACGTTTCTCCGTGTTTGTTGTAATAAAAATAGTTTTTCTTGGCCGAAACACTGACATGAATGTTTAACATCGCTTTAGAGGTTGGAATGCTGATGCTGCATTCTGAAGTCTCATGTCAACTCGTGGTATGGGAAAGACGAAGACGACGAACGCTCTCTGGCTCTCGGGCTGTCGGCTGAACTGGCCAGCGATGTAGTTATCCTTTATAAATATACTCTGTAAATAGGGGAGGAAGAAGAAGAAGAAACGATAGCGTGCGTCAATATCTGCTTCTCCTGCTTCTCTACATGATTAAGGTGGAGTACTTGCTTCAATCTTGAAGATGTTGGCACCAAACGACGGCTAAAGGTGCAAGGATTCCGCCTATACCAAGTTTTCAACGGTGGGTGGACATTTTCCCAGTCGTTCGAGGACTTTTCTGTGCGACCTCTGCCCGGCCGAGGCTCGGTGGGCGAGCTCAGCGCGGTTCCACACGCTCAAGCCACGATGTCTACGGCTATGCAAATCACCGTTGATGGCGAGGATATATCTCCCGACGAAGTCAGTGAAAGCGCTGGGTGGACCACAGCCTTACGCAAGCGAAAACCCATCATCCAGGACCCGCTCGGGCAGGGCGCCCGAGTCACCGACATGCGACGTGGCGGGAATGAAAGCCAGGCACCGTCGAGTGTCAAGGCACGGCTAACGACTGCTTCGAGATTGCCTCGGCTACCGAAAGAGCATGTTCGAATCATAATCCGTCCCCGTGGAGGACTGGACATCAAGAAGATGGGCCACTTCAGAGTTGCGCAAGCCCTCACTACCGCTGCTAGGCTTACGGAGGCGGATACGGCGGAGGATATCATATGTCCGAACATGGTACAAAACATATTGGTGACAAGCACACCATCAAAGCGCAACGCCATGGCCTACGCCGATGTGGAAGCTATACGTATTGGACAAGCCAGCTACGAAGTTAGTGCATATATCGCAGCCCCCGAAAACACATGCAAGGGAGTTATTCGTGACATTGATCCCACCATCGATCGAGAGGAGCTCAAACGCCTCATCATTCAATCCAAGAATCCAAGCGCCCTCGAGGTGAGACGCATCAAGAACACAAGCATGGTAGTCATCCTGTTTGATGGACTCAAAGTCCCGGACTACGTAAAATGCGGTCCCAGTTTGGTCAAATGCTCTCTCTATCGCAGACAAACTGACGTTTGCTACGCATGTGGAAAGCTTGGCCACAGAGCTGACGTTTGCCCAGCCCCTGAAAATGCAATCTGCCGCGGCTGTGGTGCGAGCAACCCGGACGATAAACACGAATGTACACCGAAGTGCACCCTCTGCGGTGGCCCTCATCCCACGGCTGACAGAACCTGCAAGCAAAGGTTCCAAATTCCGTTTGTAGTTAGACAACGGAGAAGAGAACGGCGCAACCGCGAACAATCCAAACAACCAACTGGGTCGCCAACCCCTCTCAAGTCGGCCCTCAGCTGCTCGCACAGATCCAGGAGCCGATCCCGAGACCCCGGCGGCGAGGATGGCGGCTACCAGGACCGTGCCCCTTCTAGGGGTCGCTCGACGGAACGTTCGTCTTCCAGGGGCCGCAAGGCCCTCAGGACCCGCTCCCGCTCCAGGGGCCACTCTCGTTCCATGGGACCTGCAGTTCAGATCCAGGATCCTGCTGATCGTGGTACCACATGGGCTGACCGGGTCAAAGAATCACCGAAAAAGGTAACGGGGGGTCAATCGCCAGAGCACAACAGGATTGCACAATTGGAAAGGGAAAACGCTTCGTTAAAATACGCGATAGAGCAGCTCGCAGCAGAAATTGCAGAACTCAAAAAAGCCAGCAAGCGAGAGACAGTTCAACTCACTCAGGCCCCTGCAGTAGAAACGCCCATGGAGATCCCCGTAGCGGAACCGCTCACAGCAGAAATCGCAGAACTCAAAAAACCCAGCCCGCAAGAGACAGTCCAACCCACTCAGGCCCCTGCAGTAAAAACGCCAATGGAGATCCCCGTAGCGGAACCGACGGCCAATGGTCTACCCAAAAAGAGGGCGCTGGCAGTTCATGCCTCAGACAAGAGCGCCAGTGTTCGTAAATTGGAAAAAACGATAGATAAAATTGATGAATCCCTCGAAAAAGTTCAAATTTTGATTGACAAACTCGCTGAGGCGGTCAGATCACTAGGAATCAGATATGACAATCTGGAGCGCCACGTTTCTACAATGGCTACAGCGACATCGTTGGACATAGTAAATAACACCGACACTGAACGGTCGGCAGCGGCTGCGCTCCGCAGCATTTTATAACACAAGCTAACTGCTACGTCCCACCATGGCGGCACATCACAGGGTAATTAATATCTGGCAATGGAACTGTAGGGGATTCCATCGTAAAAGGAATGTCCTACAACAGTTCATTCGGACCCACCAGGAAAAGCCACATGTAATCCTATTACAAGAAACGCTCACGGATACGGTCAGCCTACCAGGCTATAAATCGCATACCCAATATGGTGATGGGAAGAGGGGAATCAGCACATTAGTCACCAACAAATGTGCGTTCATAGCCCACGATCTGAATCTTGAATCCAATAAGGTTGAACACTCGCTCGTTGAAATCATCCCCAGCGGACAGTTCAAGACAAGTATATTTATACTTAACATATATAGTACACCCAAAGACCTCAGGCAAAGATTCGCGGCAATTATCAACAAGGCTACAAGCAAGGCCAAGACATTCCCACTACTGGTGGCCGGAGACTTTAACGCTCCGCATCAAGCATGGGGGTACCAACAAGCTAACCGCAAGGGCGTTGACCTATGGCAAACTACAGTGAATAATAACCTCACGCTTATAACAGATCCGGCTTTTCCAACCAGGATCGGCAACTCTTGCTCTAGGGATACCACACCTGACCTCTTTTTCATACGGAATGTGGAATCGGCATCTTGGTCCAACCTCCAAGTAGACCTTGGCAGTGATCACAACATCCTGGCCACCTCCGTCAACGTGAGAAGCGGGGACCTCAAAGAGTTCACTATTACAGATTGGGATTACTTTCGCAAAATTAGGGAAGAGCGAGCACAAACACATGACTCAGCACTTAGCCTAGAGCAGTGGGCTGAACAGTTAAAGGAAGATATCAGCGTGGCGACAAAGAAAATCCAGACTGAATTGGAGGTAGACAGGATGGATAGCCGCCTCGCTCATCTTCTAGAAGCTAAAACGTCACTGCTGAACAGATGGAAAGGGCAGAAACTCAACCGAAGGCTCCGAAAAAAGATCGCGGAGCTCAACAAAACAATAGAAGATCACTGCCAAACCTTGAGCAGACAACAGTGGGATGAGGTCTGCAATTCCGTGGATGGCCAGATGAGAGTTGGAGCTAAATGGAACCTCCTCAAGCATCTGCTCGATGATACCAACACCAAGTCAAACCAAAGACAAGTGATAGCGAAGGTTCTACACCAGGCATCACAATCAGAGACATTGCAGACCATACTCGACAGACTCGCTCGCAAGTATCTGCCACTGGGCAACTCGAGTGACGAAGACTATCCCCCCTACAAAGGTTCATCTTGCCCCGAGCTAGATAACCCCTTCAAGGCATGCGAAGTAAGGGAAGCTCTCCAGAGTCTAAATGGCAGGTCGGCCCCTGGTCCTGATGGCATCCCCAACCGGGCCCTCAGAAACTTGGACGACTGCTGTATAGAATGGTTGACAGAGGAGATTAATGGAATATGGGAACGAGGGCTTGTTCCGGAGTCCTGGAAAATGGCCTCGGTCATCCTCATTCCAAAGCCTGGAAGGCCCCCAAGTCTCTCAAACCTCAGACCCATTTCACTCACGTCCTGCGTGGGGAAAGTAGCGGAACATGTTATACACGATCGAATTTCCAAGCACATCGAGAAACAAGGATTGTTTCCGTACAACATGATTGGCTTTCGTCCGGCCCTGTCAACGCAAGACGTGATGAAGCTTATCAAGTGTCAAATCATTGACAACACCACAAGAGATGTAAGAGGCATCTTAGGCTTAGACCTGGAGAAGGCCTTTGACAATGTGTCCCATGCTCACATTCTTAACTCCATTTCCGAGCTCAATTTGGGAGACGCCTTCCACAGATACATTAGCTCGTTCCTACGGGATCGCAAGGCCACGATCAAAATCGGTGACCTCGAGTCCGACAATTTCATTTTGGGCCCCAGAGGCACGCCACAAGGAGCGGTAGTCTCACCACTGCTTTTCAACATCGCCATGAAGAAACTATCGGAAAGGCTCTCCAACATAGAAGGGATCAATCATACGCTCTACGCTGATGATATCACAATCTGGTGCACCGGAGGAAGCGAAGGAGCTGTTGAATTGGGCTTACAGGAGGCTATAGACCAAACAGAGATGTACCTGGAAAATACGGGGCTTAGATGCTCCCCGAGCAAGTCTGAGCTCCTCCTCTACAGGCCAGTCAGGAGAGGTTCCAAACCTAGAGGCTGGAAACCGTTGTCAGAAATAAACATCAAACTCCACACTAAAAGCGGCTGTACCATCCCCAGAGTAGACACAATTCGCGTGCTTGGCATGTTCATCGAATCCAATGGCAGTAACAATACGACGCTCAACAAGCTCACAGCCAAGACTGAGAACATGATCAGACTTATCAACAGAGTCTCGAATAGGCGTGGAGGCTTAAAGGAAGACAACCTCCTCAGGTTGTTCCACGCCTTCCTCATGAGTCATATAGTTTATGTGGCAGCCATGCATAACTGGTATAACTCCGAGAAGAAACGATTAGACACGCTCATCAGAAAAAGTATAAAAAAAGTACTAGGCATTCCGTTACGGGCGAGTACGGATCTCCTTATGCAACTAGGAGTGCACAACACATTGGACGAGATAATTGAGGCCCAGGAGTCAGCCCAACTGGCCCGTCTATCCTGTACCCCGGCTGGAAAGAAGATCCTGGCGGTTCTTGGGATCAACCCTATCCTCATGGAAGAGCGGAAATATGAAATTTCAGAAGATCAAAGGAACAACATACGAGTTGCACCGTTTCCTCGTAACGTTAATCCTCAACACAACGTAGGCAGACGCAGGGCAAGAGCCCTCGCCCTCCTCAAGCGTACCAAGGACGATCCCTACTCGGCATGTTTTGTGGACGCCGCCCAATATGGACAGTCGTCTAACTTCGCTATTGCCCTCGTTGACCACAACGGACAGATAGTGAATGCGGCTTCCCTGAAGTGCTCAACACCAACCAGAGCGGAGCAGGTCGCAGTTGCTATAGCACTCCTAGACAACAGCAGATCACAAATCTTCACCGATTCGAGATCGGCGGTCAGGGCTTTCGCTTCAGGATCCATCGCTGAAGAGGCTCACAAGATTCTCAAGAACAAGATCATCTCTCCGCACACCATCACGTGGTTTCCGGCTCACCTCGAACCCCAGCTTGACTCGTTTCCCAATCTCAATGACATCGCCCACTCCCAAGCGCGCGCACTAACCCACCGCGCGGGAGCAGGATCGAGCTCAGACTCCGGGGTCCTCGAGTTTCGGGACACTCTCACTACTTTCAGCGAAATTACTACGCACTATCACCTGGGTAGGAGGACTTATCCACCCCCTCACAGCAAACTGGCAAGACCTCTGGCGTCCACTTTACGCATGCTTCAGACTAAGTGCTATCCAAACCTGGCCCTTTTCCACGCGATCACTCCAGAGGCTTTTAGCTCTACTTGCCCCGACTGTGGGGCTGTTAGCAATCTCGCACACATGCTCTGGCGATGCCCCTCGTTACAGGGACCCAATCGCATCACAGAAGAAGAATGGAGCTCTGCCATCCAGAGCTCAGACCTTTCACGTCAAACCTGGGCTGTCCAGAGAGCCCACGATGCGGCGGTTAGGCTCGGCCTACCCGTCCCCACGTGGGAGCGGCCCGCAGCTCTGCCCTAGGGCAAAGCTTCTCAGGACCTTGTAATTAAAGTTCTTTGTCTGTCTGTCTGTCTGTAAATAGTATCCAGTTCTTAATCCTTCGTTCGCGTAACATTTTGGTGGAGAGTGCCGTTCCCCGTCCTCGCCACAGAGCTCTGCAAAGGGTGCTTTCCGCCATGGCTCCCGGTGACGACACCGCGTCTGCTTCTACTCCTGCGACCCCGACAAGAGCGTACGTTACGGTTACTAATCCCCGCGATCCTGGCATATTCTGCGGCCAAGGTAATGTCGACATTGAAGACTGGCTCAGCCTGTATGAGCGTGTTAGCCGAAACAACGGCGGGGACACTACCATTATGCTAGAGAATGTCCCATTCTACTTGGGCGGAACTCCTCGAGTCTGGTTACGGACACAAGAGGACGAGGTCTCTAGCTGGGATGCTTTCAAGCAGAAGCTCGGCGACCTCTTTGGAAATCCCACCGGTCCGCAGCTGGCTGCTAGAAAAAAGCTTGCTACCCGAGTTCAGTCTTCTACTGAATCGTATGTCTCGTACATACAAGACGTGCTCGCTCTTTGCCGGAAAGTCGACGAGCAAATGGCGGAGTTTGACAAAGTCGGCCACGTACTCAAAGGAATCGCGGACGACGCGTTCAACTTTTTGGTCTTCAATAATGTGTCCACCATCGCCGTGCCAAGGAATGCCGCCGCTTTGAGCTCGCCAAAAGCCGCCGCGTCATTCTACAGTTCTCCCGGCTCCCTAACACGGCTGCGACATTGCCTTGCGTCGACCTTACCGCTACACCACCCTTAAATGAGCACGTCACACGTATTGTTCGCCGTGATCTCGAGGCTACAAGTCCTGCGCCGTTCCATCCACGCCCATTTGACCGCACCATTGCGCAACCAGCCCCTGCGATCTCTTTCACTGGAACACTTGCTGTGTGAGTGCCCGGCTCTTTCGATTGAGGTGTTCTCCCCGGAGAGACAGTTACTGCGCTGCACTTCATCCCAATTATTCCTCTTTCCTAACAAGAATCTCCATCTCTCTCATTCAGGCCGTTGTGCGGCAAGAATTTGCAAACCTAGGTTTTCCTGCGGCCTGCTCCGTCTCCCAACCTGACGCCCGACCGGTGCCGACAGCTACGCCTTACAGCGATCTGCATTCCCCTCCTAGATACCGCAACGCTTTCGAGTGGAGAACTCCGTACGACAAGCCCTTTTGCTTCCGTTGCCTTCGCATTGGCCACGTCGCTCGCCACTGCCGCACTTCCTGGACGTCGCCGTATTCGAGCTCCTTTTCCCCGTCCCCTCGCCCATATGCCGACCCGCGCCGTTACTCGCCTCGCCGTATGCCTCCTACCTCTGACGTATCCGTCGATCACAGTCGTCCTGCTCGCTCGCTCGCCGTCACCTCAGCGCCGTCGGTCCCCGTCGCCCCAGCCGCGCCGCTATTCGTCGCCGACCTATTACGGATGCTTCACATTCATCACTGTCTCGCTAACTTTAGTTCATGATATGATAGAATCTTTGAAGGACTCTAGGGCTTGCTGTAGTGTGTAAAAAGGAGGAAAAACGTCTTGTGCTTCAAGATATGTAAAGAAAATCACAAATCATGAGCGGTCTCCACAAAGCGACTAGAGAGGCGGATGAAGTGACGCCGCCATATGGGCACGGTGAAGAACTGCACGTTACAGTCAAAAAGGAAGTCAACAAAGATTAGACTACGTGAACACTGCTATAGGCGAGGGTATACGCAAAGAACAATAAAAATAGTAGTAGAGAATTTCGCCCATTTAACAGCGAAGCCCAAGTAGATGCGAAAAACTTTCTAAGGGATTTCATGCTCTTTGAAACGGCGTACTAGAAGGCTGTCTTCGTTGATAAGGAACGCGCACTCACGTAGTGTGAACGGTGCTGTCGAAGCGTCGCCTTTATAGGAGGTCACGCGCAAATGAAACGGCTGATGACGTCTTCACCGGCGCGTGACGTGAAGCCAGTAGTAGTCATCATCGCTGCGAGACATCGCTTATACATATATAGAACGAACAGGGCGCATTTCGGCCCCGACGTGTATGCTGAGAATTACTATCCACGATAGTGACGGGCGCGTAGGAAATTGCAGCTAACACGCGCGATCCGTGGCAGACGTTACCCAAGTTTCTCCGGATGTCTACACGCATCAGGGAACAACAAGACCATTAGCAAGCACGACAAGCCACACACACACAAAAAAAAAAAAACAAATCTCGGATAGCGCGAGACACGAGAAATTTGAGCACCGTCCCATCATAAAGGGGTTAAGTAACGAAAATTGCCCAAAAGATTTTCGGACATCATCCCTTTTTGTTAGTTTTTGTTGTGTTCAGGCCATCAAGACCGCCTCTGTCATCAGAAAGTCGGAAGACGAGCCAAGAACGCGTCTGCCCGAGTAAACACGTCAACTCTAGAGTGCTCCCTCTCGCGGCCACTGCAGAAAGCATCGCCACTCACGCACGCACGCGCAGAAAAAAAGCGCGCGAATCGGAAGAAAGCAACAGACACGCATACACGCACGCCCGCACTCACACGCGTGCGCACGCACACACGCGCATGCGCGCAGACATGTGTGCACACATACGCGCGCGAACACACACACGCGCGCGAGCGTGCACAGACGCAGACGCAGGCACACGGAGACGGCAGTGCGAGCGCGGGTGCCTGCGTGCGTGCTGTGCACAGTGCAATTACGGCGCTTGTTGTTGTCTCTGCTGCCTGATTATTGTGTTCGTCGCGGCGGGAAGACGAGCACCGGTCGCCTAATGATCAAGCTGACGACGACTACGACGTAGACGGCTGCTGCTGCTGCCTGACGCCTCGCCGGCTTCGCAGCCCCGCCGCGCCTGAGCAGGAGGCGTCTGCGGCGGCCGCCGCCGCCGCGACGGGGGCGTGCGTGCCGTTGACCCTGCGGCGTGCACCACGTATATCGCCCCCCTCCCCCCCTCCGTCTTGGTTGGCGCGAGTCGAGCCACTTCTACCGTTTCTTTTTTGAAAGATTGATCACTCTTGTTCGGTGGTCAGATCGAAGCAGTCGGCTACCCTGCGCGCAACGGCTGAAGAGCGAGGCAGTTCTTCTTCGTAGTGTTGGAACTGTTCTTGCCCGAGAAGGCGACTTCGAAATTAATTTGCCAGGCTTTGCGGCCCAGAACGGCGGAAGGGGCTTGACGTTGCAGGAAGACTGTTTCCAATGGCGGGTTCGCCAGGAAGCGTACTCTTCGGCATAGTGGCAGGCACTCCATCTCGTCGCACGAGTTTGGGATGCTTCCAACGTCACCACTTGAGATTGACATGCTTGGCAGGAGAGCTCACATTTCAGATCGCTGCGAGCGACGTCAGCGCGAACCCGCCTCGGGCTCTCTCAGGTTGAAATGAGTTTGAGAACTCGACCTCGTCCCTACATGAGAGAGGTTGAACAGGCGATAAGATTGAGGATTTAAGCTGATTATTGCGGTGCGTATTTATGTTTCCCACGATTAAAGCTCCGTGACCATGTTCTGATGGCTCTGACAAAGGTTACTTTTAAAGCCGCAATACAGCAAATGAAACAATATTTCATGAAAAAGTTGTTCAGTAGGAGGTTTCAGCTGTGAAACATTGTCAAGGTATACTATATGTATTATAGGTATACTCTATAGCTACATTTATACATAATAATAAAGCTCCAGAAGTTTAATAAGAAATTCTACTAAATACTGTCGGCTCATTCCTTCAGGGGAATGGGATATGAGTTTCGGCAAGAAAACGTTCGCTTCTAAACTTGGCCTCACTGAGCATTTGACCTCATTCAACTTCAGACTCACAGGTGAGATTGAGGCCACAATTCTTGACTGCACTCCGAGAATTTCTAGTAGTTTGCGTATGTCTGAAATTTTCCTCACTATAGGAGAGGAGCCAACAATACTTCGCTTACCCATGCATGGGCTACAGCCAATATCTTTTCTATACAGTAAGCGCTGTGTGACAAAAAAGCAGCGTCGATATACACGTGATCGCGAGGTGGCACTAGCCGGGTGCGCGACGAGTTCGCGTCAGCACTCCCCCCCCCCCCCCCCCCCCATCGCCGGACCTGCAATAAAGTTCACTCACTCACTCACTCACTCACTCACTCACTCACTCACTCACTCACTCACTCACTCACTCACTCACTCACTCACTCACTCGATTCAAGTGGTCCACGTTTCTTCTATTCTGCATTGCGACCTGCTGCGACGGGAATGTAGAATTACAAGCTCGGGTGTGAACAGGAAAGTTGGTATCCTTATGAAGTAGCACGCGAACCTAGCTCATTTCCCTGAGATGTCTTCGTGTTGTAAAATTCACTTCCTTATGCTGTTATCGTACCCAGACACCCCCTCGCTCCTTAGTTGGCTACCGTGTGTATAGCATGGCATTAAATTAATCAATTTGAAAAAGAGGAAGCTAGCACGGCTCTCACGTACACCTATGTGTGCCAGAGCATCTATACTGTTGCTGTATTTCCTGCAGCATGGCTTGGTGTCCGGGCCTCACTGACACAAAATTTCGTTGTGAGGATCTTCAATTCTCTCTCTCTCTCTATATATATAAATATATGTATGTATGTATGTATGTATGTATGTATGTATGTATGTATGCATGTATGTATATATATATATATATATATATATATATATATTTGTGTGTGTGTGTGTGTGTGTGTGTGTGTGTGTGTGTGTGTGTGTGTGTGTGTGTGTGTGTGTGTGTGTGTGTGTGCTTTGTACCTCGTTATATAGCGGTGGATGCATGGATGTCGAAGAGAGCAAACAAGGAAACTTGAAAATCTTTAATGACGATACGCAATGAATAGTCTATTGCGCGAGTTATGCGCCTTCTTACCCCAATGGGCATTGTTGTGTGTGTTGGTTGGGTATTGTCATTGCACTATAGCAGTTTTTGCGGCCGCTAGTGTGTAATGTGATATACGCGTTCTCGTCAGACATGGCTCCCGCGGCAGGATATTCTGTTTGGTGATGCCGAATTTCGGTTCACTCGGCTTCTCACAACTGCTTTGTTTCTCGACCAATCGCTATATACTCGTTTGCATGGTCTGTCTATGGCCATTGGCATACACAATTGGTTACATGCTCGAACTGGACGCACTTGAATTAACGCAACGTCGATGCAGTAGTAAACATCCAGTGCTTACCTAAGAAAAACTCTTACTTACAAGGTCTTGAAGCTAAACATTTCGACAGAATTGTCTGTCTGGTTGGGAAATTGATTAGGACTTGAGACTGACTCCAACAAAATATTTGGTTGGAGTCAGTCTCAAGTCCTACTCCTTACTTACAAGGTGTATCACGTCTCGGAAGCGAAACAATCATTCCCCTCTCCCTCTCTGTCCCGACCATACTTTTCCTTATAGTTCTGGCTTATTGCCACATGTCATGATAGGTTAGCGAATTGAACGGGTGCCGGTCCGCCTAATGCAATAATCGCATAAGTGACTTCTAAATGTTGTCCACCAGCAGTCAACGCAATTCAATGTCACGTACACCTTCCAGAAACGCTCGGGCCTAAAGCGGACGGAAGCAACAGGTCAGCAGTCGAGATAAACAAGATACGTTTAGAGTATTGGTTAAAAAAAAGAAGAGGGAATAGATTGATACGACCGCAACCTTTGATAGCGGTGCAAGGTAGATAAATTTTGAGAAAGAGAAGAAAGATTAAGGAACTATATCCAAAATGTTAGAATGAAAAGCATGTGTAGCATGCCTGATCAACTCAAGCAGACTAGGTGACTATTTGTCACCGCCCCGATTCAGAGGGGATGCCAAACAACAATAATAATAATAATAATAATAATAATAATAATAATAATAATAATCACTTTAGTTAGCCAGAACAGCGAAGCCCATGGCGTAGGTTCGTGTAGAATTCTGTAGCTTCAGGGCGAAGACGAAGTGACTGCGAGCCAGAGCGCTATTTTAACGCGACAGCGTTAAGGAGCTCGTGTCGCAGAAAAAGCCGGTGTCGTCGGCGTTTCATAAATAAACAGCAATTCATAAATAAAAACAACTTGCAAGATGGGCTGGGTGGGAATCGAACCAGGGTCTCCGGAGTGTGAGACGCTACCACTCAGTCGTGAGTTCGATGGTACAAAGCGGGACAAAAGCGCCTCTAGAGAATGCGGCGTTGCCTTAGAAACGTGACGAGTAGCGAAGTACGTTTCCGCTACATTTCTTCTGCGCTTGGCGCACACGCAGAGCCATCTTGCGGCAAACACAGAAGACGCCCTCCTCGCAATGTACAGCGCTGCCCCGACAGGTGGCGCGCCACTCGCCCGCTTCTCCCCATCGTCTCGTCAAGAGCATGCCGAGCGAATGAATGGGCGGTGTGAACGGGGTGCGATAACGCTATCGCATTCCACTCTTGAAGGCGAAGTTTAAGCGTGCTCCAATTTTTTCTAGCTCAACTATTTTCACGTGATTTCTGTGTATATCACGGAGGTGCTGCCATGGGTTGTGGCACGCATGTAACTTGACTTCCCCACACCTCTGCTGGGAATTGACTTCCAGAGCGACACCGACCGCGACGATACCAGTGTCTACTCACTCAGCAGTGAGGACGTCTCCGATGACGACTTTCAGCTTGTGAGGAGTCGCAAGGCGAAACGAAGAAACAGCAGGGCCTACCTGTCTTCAAGCACGTCGACTGCAGGACCAACTCGGAATACTTGTCAGTACGATTCTATTTGTACCGGAACACGCTACCGACAACCTGAGGCGACTCAACAGACAGTCTGTCTGGGTGGTCCTTGAAGCAGTGACGCCAAATCAAGTCATGGACGTCAGAGTCAACACACTCAAAATGTCTTGGCTATTGACGTTGTACGTGAGACTGCGCTGCAAACTTTGAACAAACTTACGGAACTTGGCGGCATGAAGGTCCGCTCGTGTATTCCTCTGGACAGTGACACCACTACTGGTGTCATCTACGACGTGGATGTCTCCATCTACAGCGCTGACTTGCCTATACTAGTTAAGCCAGCTGTTGATGGCTTTGCCATAACTCACGTCTTTCGACCCGGCGCATCCCGCTGTGTGAAGGTAATCTTCAAGGGCGAATCTCTTCCCTCACGTGTCAAGGCGGGACACTTTAGACACCACGTACGACCATTTATCCGAATGCCACCCTAATGCCGCAATTGCATTATGGCTGGGGCACGTAAGAGCTGTGTGCTAGAACACGAAAGTTTGCTCGCGCTGCGCAGAGCCCCATGATGCAGATTCCTGTGTAGCCACGGTTCTCAAATACCCCAATTGCATTGCGTCCCATGATGCTTCGTCAAAGGAGTGCCCCAAAAGGAAGAAGGAAAGGAAAGTCTTGAGGCAGATGGCAAGAGACCGTTCGTCTCGTCGGGTAGCTGTTGCGGCCGTTAGAAAGCGACGCTCCCGAGCCGTCGAACTTCAAAGAACACAGATGCCTCCTTGAAGAGCGCGCTACATCCGACAACTCCTCCTCCTCTGCCCCCTAGGCCTGGTGGAGTCGAGTCTAAGGTCGTGCTACACAACACCAATACTGAAGCTTGGCCCGCGCTGCCAAAGCGACAGCACCCGCCACAGCTGAAGCCACAACCGAAGCAACCGCCGGGGCCACAGCCGATGGCACAGCTGAAGCCAACAGTTGAAGCCACATCTAGTGCCACAGTCGAAGCCACCGCCGGAGCCACGACTCGTACCACAGCTGATGTCATAGCCGATACCAAAGTCGATGCCACAGCCGATGCCACAGCCGATGCCACAGCCGGAGCCACAGCTGGAGCCACAGTCACATAAAAGGATACAGTGCACCGTGGTAGAGTCCACAGCGCCGACTCCCGATAAATTGTCCGAAGACCGGAAAGTGGTAGTGATGCTTGGGTGCTTCGCAAATACCCCTCATGTACTTTTCAGCAAGTTGCATACTCCGTCAGGGCGAAGTGCAGTGCCAGTGCTGGATGCTCTTAATCCAGTGCTTGCAAGTCTTGAGTAAGCCCCATAGCTCACTCGCAGCCTCCTATTCGCGCAACGACCACTGGCGCTTTGGTCGTACCAGATGTCATCAACGCAGATCACCACATATGGCACCCCACTTTGGTGTCACGGTGCTTCGCTGCACGTATACACAGTCATCGCTGCCTTCTTGTTTTCTTCTTTCTATTCCCTTTACCTCACCCCCAGTGTAGGGTAGCAAACCGGACGCTCATCTGGTTGACCTCCCTGCCTTTCCTCCTCTTTGCTATCTCTCTCTCTCTGTAGCTTCATTCCCTCTTTGCTATCTCTCTCTCTGTAGCTTCAGCCCTCCTATAGCACGGGCTGTTCTTCGTTATTTAAATTTCTTTCTTTTTTTGCGCGATTGTATGTTGTGGTCACTGAGGTTACTCTACACTCTAAGCCAAAAAGGACTAAAACGGGTATGGCTGTTAGTCTCTTGGGGGACTAAATGACCTGCCACAGATTTTGAACCAATTTTGGACTAACTGCGGGAGCAAATGCAGCGGCCTAACTGGGGGAGCAACTACTGCGGACTAAAAGTGAGGGCAACTTTTAGACCCTCCCAGTTAGTCCCTAGAGGATCAACGGTTAGTCTGTTAAAGTTAGTCTACAGGAGTAACTGCAGGAGCAACTTTTAGCCCCTCCCAGTTAGTCCCTAGAGGACCAACAGTTTGTCTGTCAAGGTTAGTCCACAGGGAGTAACTGCAGGAGCAACTTTTAGTCCTTCCCAGTTAGTCCCTAGAAGACCAACAGTTAGTCTGTTAAGGTTAGTCCACAGGGAGTAACTGCAGGAGCAACTTTTAGTCCTTCCCAGTTAGTCCGAAATCACTTTTCCAATGATTCCAGGTTGCCATAGCTTTTCAAGCAAAAACAATGATCGAACTCAAGTAACCCATGTTTATTTTTGATTACATATTGCCACCATCATCTTGAGCCACAATTAACAAAACAAAAAAAGGAATACTAGCATACAAATGCCAAGTCCTTGGTATACAGTAATGACATATAGATACAGAAGAAAAAAAAATTGACTGAAAATATGCAGCAGTTCAAACAAAATAAAACAACTCCAAAGTATACAGCAGATGAAACGTGTCATAGCCAGAGTAAAATCATGAAAATGAAATTAATTCAGGAGCAGTCACAGTCAAATATAAGTTAGAAGCACTCTACAACCCCCGAATGCAGATATCTAACTTGGCTCGAACTTGACTTCTGGCAGTCTCAAGACAGCTTCGCCGCGCGTCGTAAATCGTGCTTGATCTTGCGGACGACTTGGGAACGACTTGGCTGCGTCGAAGTCCGCTCAAGTTTGAAGTCTGCTCCCGGGCTAGCTTGAAACTGACTTCGTGTGTTATTCCAACATGGCAGCCTCCCGAACGGACGTCGCGCGGAGGTTAGCTGCTTTCGAGTTTGCTTGCTACGCCATGGATACAGCATTTTCAGAGGCGCAGCCCTTGCCGAAAATTCCGCGACCCACCCTACGTGACCGAGGGAATTCGATGGAGCTGTACGACGACGAACAATTCCTCGGTCGCTACAGATTCACGAAGAACGCCGTGCGACTTCTCGCTACGTTGCCTATCCGGGTAAGCTCGGACAATAGAGGACCGATTGTGTGCCTCCTATGCTGCAGTTGCTGATGGCTGTGATGTTTTACGGCGCTGGCACGTTTCAAACAGTAACCGGAGGTCCCGTCCGCATTCTTCAGTCAACAGTGTGCCGCGCAGTAGGAAAGGTGACTCTGCTCATCGCGAAGCACCCGCGCCCCATGCTGGTGCGCTTCCCGCAGTCGCGGAAACATTGATTGCGAGCGTATTTTCTTATCTCCTGTGACTACACATAATAAAAAGTAGCCCAAATAAGTCAGTCATGCAGAACATGTGCGCTTACCAGTTTTGTGGCACTTTCCCTTTTCTTCCGCAGCTTCCTCTTTCCGCTTTTGCTTCAGGTTGGTCCAGCATTTTTTCAGTTGCAGGTGATCGCGCCGCGTAATCCCGTGGTTGGCATTCAAATGTTTTGCTATTTCTTTCCATGTCTGATTCTTCTTGGTCAACGACGCGACGTAAGTTTTCTTGCATTCCACAATATGCTTGTAGCCGTTCAGGAGTGTCGTCGGCAGGCTCCTTTCGTCTTCTTTAAAACGGGCTGCCGTGTTGCGTTGCGGTGCATTCTCTTGGGAGGAGACCGTACGTGAGTGCGACATTTCAGCGTCAAAGCCTGTTGACAGAACAGCAATTTCGTACCAAATGCGGCGCGCGGCCGTCGCGCGAGCCCCACAACTTGTTTTCCTAACAGACGACACTTTCCTAGCAGACGACACGCACTGCCAATTTGCGATGTCTACGACGATGCCGCACTCTCCCTCTCGTTGTTCTCGACAAACCCTCCATGCGAAGCAGGCAAATCGTTTGCACGTGTCATTTTATTTATTTATTTTGTTTTCTATCGGGTGTTGTCACCCATATGGGTCCGGGCAGGGGACTCAACGGCGCTCGGTACTCTTTGTTCACAGCACATGTTGCAGTTTTTTTTTTTCTTGTTTGTGACTCCGGCCTAGTGCGTTCGAATAGGTTAGCTTTTTCTTCAAAGGGTCACGTAGCCCGAGCAGAACACGGGCCGTCGCCTTCCTCCTGGAATGCCTATAGGCGAAAAGGGACGCGCGAGCTCCCTCAGAAACCGACCGTATGCCTCGTCTCGGCCTCTTGTATCCGGTTGCCGGCCCAGACGGCGCATGAACGCCTTGCGGCAATCGAGAACAAAAGCCGAGAAAGAAATGACAGACGAACAGACGGGGGCATGATCGGCAGACGCTGCCTCAGGACATCGAGACGACGGAAGAGTGCGCGCGCGCCCGCCGGGACCCCGACGAGCCGAAGTAGCCATCGGCCGGCGGCGGACAAAGGGGGCCGCCGCCGGCAGAGAGGAAAACGTACGCACCTTCAGACGCCCCGATGTGGTCTCCCCGGGACCCGACTTGCGCGCGCTTACCCGGAGTGCACGCAAGCAGGGCCCGATTCCCGCCAAAATGTTAGCCAATGGCGAAAGCCTGTTGACCTTCGTGTGGGCGGGATGACAGCAGAGCGACAGTGTTTTATGACCCGCTGCCACCCCGTCCAGACAGGGAGGAGAGGGAGGACACGGAGCCCCCCTCTCTAAAGGGACTAAAGTCAGAGGACTAAATTGTGCCGTTGATGCCCACCGTCGACCGTTACCTTGCAAGGACGAACATTTAGTCCCACAAATTTGCGCACGACACTTTGCCTCTGCACACGGCACGCACGGTGGATTAACCGTTGATCCAAAGGTCCAACGACTGCCGTTAGTCCCCTTTTCCCCGTTTTCGGCTTAGAGTGTACTTACTCAGCACTATAGAGCTATAGAGCCGAAACGCTCACTATCACGAGAATACGAATCGCAACAGATGTGAAAGTTCCACACGATTAAATAATAAATGAGGACGTGCATATATCTCGCATTAACCAGATTGTTGTTAAGTCGGTGTAATTAGGCTGAATTTCCCCTGTCACTGTCGTAACTGGCAGGTCAAGTGACATCGGCAGGCAGCTAACTCGAAGGCAACCGCAGAGCCGGTGCCTATTGCGAAAGCCGCGTTTTAATAACCCGCTATGTCCGTGTCTTGAACGTAGCGGGCAACACGAAAGACAGTGGCCAGCTACCAAAGCGATCTGGCAACGGGGGGCGTGAACTCAACGTCACAGCCCCACCTGCGAGCGTAATCGAACGTCGCCTCGCGGGTCAGCGCCGGCGGAAAGCGGCCGCGACGGCGGCTCATCCGCGGAAGCCCGCGAACAAGCCGACCGAGCCAGACAAGCGCAACAATGGCAGGGCAGCAAAATAAATCGATGCCGCGAGGCGGTAGTAGCGCGCGTGCGCTCGAGCCGTGCATTTGTGCATGGCTAGTTTGCCTCCCCTCGGTGCTGCCGCCTTATCTCCGTCCTCTGTTTTCGTTATTTTTATTAGAGAGGAACGTCACGACTGGCTTTTATTTAGTTTGCGCGCGCTCGCTCGCGCCGGGTTTGCCGATGTTGCTGCTGCTGCCGACGGGCGGCGGGTCGCGATGAGCCCGTGTGGCGCAGAGAAAGAAAAAAAAAAGAAACCCCGGCAGCAGACGGCGGCTGACCTTGCCGCTTCAGGAGCAGCAGACGACGGCCAGTGCGCGCGCGGGAGGGAGCGGGATTCCGCGAGAGTGGTGAGAGAATGCAGGAAAGGCGGAGGGAGAGGCCCGAGGCAAGCTTCGCAGGGAAGAGAGCGCTCGCTTTACTAGCGCTGGTAGCACGTACTGCAAGTCGAAGATTGTGATAATAGTTCGCTGATGCAGCCAAATTGCAGTAATTACGTTGCTGATGATATGCTGCACTAAGTACCGACAAATTATTGTCCGTCTGAAATTCGAACTGCGTAGCATAGTTTTGATCCCTCGCCAACAAAGTTGTTCTCTGCCAATACCGTGTTAATTTACTACAACGTGCAGCAGCGACAAAGTAGCTGTACTTATAGTTTCTTTCAGGCATTGCCACACGCTCTTGTCTACACCATCATGGTAGCACAACTTTTTGCAATGGTTCATCAGATGGTAGCATTAGCCTGTCCATGCACTATAGCCGTTTACGGAATACACGACACGTGGAGCGCCGATTGGCGCTATCATCGTCATACAGGCTCGTATCCTGTCGACTGTGCCAGTGCATTTCCATCTCAAATTATCCTGTCCTGTCGACTGCGCCAGTGAGTTTTCTTAAGTTACTTAAAGCTTTCCTGCTTTGTAACTGGCGCTGTAGACGGGATACGAAACTTTGTGGGAACACTCCAACGAATTTACATCTTATATACTTATATAATTTTGACTACTCTGGTGATTTCCATCCCACAGCCACGTATCATGTCGACTGAGTCAGTTTTCCTAACTTACTTAAGGCTCTTTGAATATGCAGGTACATTGTAGGGGCTGGCAAAATAAACGTTTCATTCTTTCGTCTAGGGGATTTCACAATGTGCCTGCAAGGCAAAGGACCTTTAATAGGGTTATGAGGGGCTTAACCACCATGAAGAGGGGCTTTATCAAATAAATATTCTATCTCTTTTGGAAGTATTGCGTAATGAAGGAGTGTATAAAGCATGCATCAGTGGCATAGGATATATTTACAGAGATTCCACAGCTACCATAATTGTTCGCAAGAAAATCAGTTGTAACAAATACTAGCAAACATAGTCGTTCCAGTGGTATTCATTGCATAAATGCAAGGAGTTTCACTATGTCAAGCTAGGAAGGATTAGTGGTAAGGATTAAGGGGTAAGGGTAAGGGGTAAGGGATTAGGGGTAAGGATTATTTAAGCAGCCTGCACTTCGCAAATTATATTGTCCTCTTTAGCAACGTCAGAGTTAATCTGCAAGAAATTATCGAGGGGCCCGGGCCCTTAAAATGTCAAAGTCTAAGGGTTAGGATTAATATACAAATTTCCGGTAATTTCCGGTAGCCAGGGACAGGAACAAAATTTTGTGATTGGTAGTGAGCCCATCGAAGCTATGCAGCAGTAGCTAGGCCAAGCAGCCCAAGGATATCCACATCATCAGTATATAGATCACCACACCAATAAAAGGAATTGGAGTGCATGAGGCAGACATTCTGAAATTAAGAACGGTCGATCAAAATTTTAATTGTTTGGTATAATGTCCCGAAGCTGCATTAGAGATCTTTGGATTGATTTTGACCAACTGGTATTTTTTAACATTCACCAAATGCACGGTACACGAGCATCCTTGCATTCCGCCCACAGGCTTGCGGCCACCGTGGCTGGGCATCCAGTCTGCGACTTCATGCTTAGCAGCACAACATCATATATCCACTGGGGCGCCGTTGCGAGCCACACTTGCCGTTATCTTTCCAAAATAAAAAGGCACAATTATTGCATTATGCCAGTGCCGACTCGTGGGGCTGAAACTTATTACTTACTGAAACTTAGTAAAAAAAACATGAAAGTGAATAGTAGCTAAGGACCATGCAAGGAGAACTATAATGGACAAAGGGAGGTGTAACATGATGAGACAGGAAGATGGTGGCATGGATTAGAGAGCAAAATTGTGCAGCTGCTGTTCTAGTGCTGATTAAAACGGAGAAGTGGAGCGCATGCCCATTCGAATAGCACAATGAGTGTCTAAGGAACGGAACCAGAATCTGGGATGGCAGGTGCTTGTGTTGTCATGCAATTTCGGAATTTGCAGGTGTGCAAAAGAGTCCTCTGATGCAATACATTATTAACTGGAGATCACTAAGAGAGGCCTTCGCAACTGCAGTGGACATGAAATAAGTTACATCTCGCGGTGTCACGC